>NW_024870489.1:189565-242995 GCF_013358625.1 Macadamia integrifolia
AAAAAAAAAAAGAAGAAGAAGAAGAAGAAAAGGAAAACCCAATTCTGCTTGGTACTTTTGGAACTAAAGAGGGGAAGGGGTTTAATAGCTAAAGAATCGGGAAATAGAGGCAAAAAGGGCTATCGTCTTCTACGTCTAGAAAGAGGCAAAAAACCTCATGGAACCAGGCCTAGTTCGAGGGTAATACCTCAACCGATAGAGCTTCTCTTAGCCTAAAATTTCAGATAAGTCTTTGTGATATTTGGGTATCTAAAAGGCATCCAAGCACAGCCCAACAACACATGAGATGAAAATGTTTAAAATTCTACAGTTGTTCTTGACATTCTTGATTCCCTTCTACCGTGAAGTTACAAAATCTGTCAACGAGCTTCGTCGGGACCCCTTACCCTTCCAATCTTGTCATACATCGGTGATTCCAATATTAGTGTGAAGAGGTTTATGCACGAGATGGAATTCGTTGGTGCTTGATTTTTCAACTCAGGATTGACCTTGGAGTTGTGAAGACATGGCGCTTGATCGATCAATGGGAGTTCATTCTCTTCTCCGTTGGGGTTTTTTAGGAAAACAGAGTAGTGAAGGCAGGGTTAAAAGAGAGGAATCTAGAAGGGATGTTGGAATTAATTGAGGAATTGAGTTTTTATTCTTTGTCCTTGGATGAAGAGTACTCTTCCTTGCCAACGGAACCATTATGGGGTCGCGTGAGCCAGTCCCGATCAGGCCATTACTCGACGAGGTTTATGAGGAGATCGGAAGCGATTGTGCGTCAGTCGAGGAGTTCATTTATGGCGGTGATGATACAATAGGCTGCCTAATGAGCATGGAGGATCGAGTTCTGCTATTGCAGCGGTGTCACGACACAGCTGTGATATACTGCAGAGGATTTCAGTAAGCTTTCCATGAGGTGAACTTCAGTTTAGCTTCAAGAGATTGACTAATGGTATTTGCCTATTTGTACCACTAAAGGGTAATTTCGGTATTAAATTTAATTCATTAAGACTGATGTCATCACTTAACTGGGTTATGTAATGGAAATGACACGATTGATAGAATCTTTAAAACTATAGGGGAGAGGAGTGGTATTTTTGAAAGTACATAGGGAAAAAGTGTAATAAGCCAAACTACAGGGGAGGGAAGTGTGATTTCCTCTTTTATCTTTAAGAGGGGTAGATCAATCATTTCGTAGGGACCTACATAACGCAAGATCCATGCTCCTAGCCAGGTCCTTTTTCCCTTCTTTTATATGGATTTCCTTGTCAGCGTCATCATCAAGCTTAAACAAATCTTTGAATTAGACAAACTCAAGATCTTACATTCGATAAGATGTAACCTAAGCTTTTGTTTAGGGTCTAATAGATTACCCTTAAACACTTTTTTAAAGGATAATTAAATCACCCACTTATATGTTTCGTCATTGGACCGTCGGCTAATCTTAGATTATTCTAATTCAATTAACCTTAAATTCTTCTAAAAGAGTTGAAGTAGTGAACTCTTACTGTCCGACATAAGGCCGAAATGTAGGATAATTATTAGATGATGCTTTAACACTGATCTCGTGATTAATGCACTTAAAAAATTCTCTAATGAAAACTTATAGAAATATAATTAACAAGAATGGGGGACACTAAAGTTGTTCCAGTGGTTTGTGCCTCCCTTGTCGAAGGTTGGCCTTGGGCCAACACCAAGATCACATCCCCACCACGGATTGCAAATGTGGGGTCTTCTATGGCCCCATCAGTGGGTCATCTTTCTTGCACAAAATAAATTGGTGAAATAACCTTGTAGTCTGGCACAAGCAACACCAGCAAGTGTGGCTAATTGAAAGACGTAAGAGAGTATCTTCAATGCATGGGGTGAGGTGTAGTGTGGTCTTTTTTGTCCATCTATGTTTGACTGTAAGCAACACCATATTGACAGGGTTATTTCTCTCAAAAACATAAAGTTAAAGAGATAAAATTTGTCCCATCTTATTCTTTTATGGCATTAAGAGGCAATTTTTCTTGCACCGAAGATAAAAGAGAGAAAGAAAACTGCCTAATCATGTCATCAGAGTCCCTCAAAAATTGAACAAGAGAATGGATAAAAAAGGGTACATTCACACTGCATCGTTTTCCATTTGTCCATCTTCCATGTATCTAGTGATAATTTAATATTAAAAATAAAATATAAATATTTTAATAGGAGAGTGGAATTCAAAGTACTCATTCAACAACAGATATTTTTATATTATCATAATTTTCTTGTATATAATACAAGATAGGTAACCTTCCGAGTACCATCGATTTCAGTCACGTGGGATTTTATTAGTTTATTATCATTTTTATTTTCAAAATTTCTGTTTCTGTTTCAACGTCTTTTTCTTCATGTGGGTCCCACAATATTTTATCGTGTAGCAGCTAATTATCAACGGTTGCCTGATGCACACGTGAGGTCAGCTTGGTAAGGCTTTACCAAATTTGGAAAAAGGTGATGTCTTTGGTCAAAGTCATATCTGACCGAACCGGTCAATTTCAACCGTTGAATAATTGTTTGGTTTCTCTCTTATCCATTTATCGGACGGTTGGTGAGAGAGGATATATGGAATTAGTAAAACTTTGATTACTGATTAATAAGTGGTGGTAGACATATTTAATTTTTCGTTGACAATAATCATTTAAACGACTAAAAAGATGAAAAGGCAAACTAGGATAGTTAAGAAGGTTATTTCCTGGAAGGACAATCTATCTCATCAAAAGGGTTTAGATTCAAATAATAAAATGGATACAATTCACAAAGCATTCTTGGTCAGAATTTCCTGGAAAGATCATATATAGACTTTTACTAATTACTTTGGGTTATTTTTTCTAAATAATTAATTTTTTCTTCATCCAAACATAGAATACTTCATTAATCAAGCCATTAAATGGTTGGACCACTGAGTTATCCGGTTGGCTCGATGGAATTAAAAAAGATTGTCTTAACCCTGTTTAATCATAGACCTTCTGAAATGAAGGTAGAAGTCAATGGTCACTGCTATGTTACGTTAGTCTTTGTATTGGGATTAGGGTTCACAAAACATATTAAGCCATAACAAAATTGGATGAGGAAAGGATGTTTTAAAGGGGAGGAAATGATGGAAACTTGCATATTCAAGAATCCAATTGTAAAGTCACATCATGTTGCATAAAGAGATTCTTTATCTTTAGCAACAAATATTCTCCTTGGGATTAATATCTCAAGAAAGCGGGCGTAATTATTCCCTAAATATTGCATATATGGATATGTATAAAAATAAATAAATAAATAAATAAACCCATATGGATAAAATAGTGAGGTGAACGTGCAATTTCAAGCTTTGGTGAGGGTATTACAGGAAAACATTGAACTAAGAGGGGTTTATAAGACATTTTACAGGGGGTTGCTACAATAATCTAAGTCTTAAGAGGGGTGGCCGCGTGCAATTTCATATTTTAGTTGGTGGTGTGTAAATCTTTCGCCTAGAATGGTTTAACTAAAAAAAAAAAAAAGGGAGGAGAGGGGGGGTTAGGGATGTCAATTCAGAGACATATTAAAAACCCTGATTGAACCTGGAAGAAAAATCAAAATAAGACCTACCGAATTCCTTATTCATCCGATTTTGATTTTGATTTTAAACATCAATTAGCTTATCAATCAGTTGATCAAGACCTTTAACTGCTAAAGACCTCGATGGGTCAAATGGACTGAAATCGACTGGAACCAACCGATTGACACCCCTTACCAAGATGCAAGGAAATTCCTAGGATACATGAAGCATCCAACTAAAAGTGGTCAAGATGCAAATACTGAGACCAGGCCAACAACATGTACAACACAAACCAAGTGATTTTCTTGGATATTCTGAACCGGACTAACACACTTAAAAGAGGCAAATGAAAAGACTTCCCAGACGTCCCTATGACTTGTTCGGTTTCGCTAAGACTTGCAAGTGCTATTAGTCCCGAAAAGTAATACGCCATTTTTTATCCTGATAAATTATATCAGCGTGGGCCAATGAAGGGAAGCATAGAATTATTTTCAGTGCATGGTCTTTCTATACTTGTTGTGTCCGGACATAGAAAAATGCAAGAAAATAGCGTTCTTTCACGGTTTCACCCATGGATTTTATATTGAAAGAGAAAAGATCCCTGTCAATTTCGTCCCTATGTCAGAGACAGGCAGGCACAAAAAGACCATACTGCTACCCATTTTATGCGTTGAAGATGCTCTCAAACAACCCCCCATTGGCCTCACACACTAGTGTAACCTACGCAAGACTGATAGTGTTCTTTCTCACATATTAGAATTAAGAGAGAAGAACGTTCCAGTATTGTGTTCTCTACAATCAAACATATGACATTGTGAAATGATGCATTTACCCCTCGATTGAATACTTGGATATTTGTATGTGCATTTCTATTAGTCCAAATGCTTACATAATAGCCACACAATCCGATAGCGTTGTTTCTCTCGTGGATTTAATATTTGAGGTTATGTTTGAATGCCAAGAAAATGAAAAAGAGAAAATTGGATTCAACAAGAAGCAATACAGTGAAGAGAACTTTCTTCATAAGAGGACAATGTGGAATCAACCTCAACTTTCTTCATCTTCAGCTTCCATGAAGCCACATAAAAGCAGCAAAATTGAGTCATCGTGGGATAAAGAGAAAGGGTCCCCACCACCTCCCACCTCTTAATCATTTCTGAGACTCTTATCCATTCCATCCCAATCCCCATTCATTCAATCAAAGACTTTGGAGTCTCGGGTCGATGTATCCGAATCATCCTGGTAATATCCTCCTCCTAAATGACTAGCCCAACCACGTCGCCTTTTATTTAAGGGCCCCAACATCCCACCTATCTTGGTAACCACATCAAATCGTCGGCAATCAGACAAAGAATCAACGGCTCTCCTTAGATAACCGCTCTGGTACGTCATTGGGGTTACAGTCTAATATACTGCCATTTATGACATATCTGGTTGAGAAAAGTGACGTCACGGAAGCTTAAGTAATAAAAAAACGTGAAATTAAATCACGTGTCGTAAAAAACCCCACTTGCTAAAAATTCGAAAAAACGGCACGGTGCATGCACCGATATTCACTATATAAACCCTTGCATTTCTTCTTCTTCTAATTCGATCATTCCAGCTTTCTATCCGAGACTCACAACTCAAAAACGAAGAACACAGAAAAAAGGGGGAAAAAAGAGTGATAGAATTATAGAAAATGTTAGGGCTTGAATATGAAGGATCGGATTTTGCTCTTCTTGAGTCGATTCGGAGGCATCTGTTAGAAGAATCGGACTTATCGGCGAGTTCTTCAATGAATATTCCGGCGAGGAGCTCCGTTGGTGGTGGTGCTATGGGGTATTGCAGGAGCTCGAGTTTCGGTAGTCTCTTTCCTTGTTTGACAGAGAATTGGGGAGATCTACCATTAAAGGTCGATGATTCAGAGGATATGGTAGTCTATGATTTCCTTCGCGATGCCGTTAATGTCGGATGGATTCCGTCACTTTCGGATGAGCCATCTAATAGCAGCTGCAGCAGCGGGTTTAGTGATTTAACGGCGATTACTGTTAAATCAGAACCTCAGGAGACAACAACGACGATGATGACGACTCCAACGGTTGGGGCTTTGTTTCAGGAGCAACCGACGGATTCGGCTTCATCGGCCATGACAACTGTTTCGAGTATCTCGATTCCGCAACCGGAGAAGTCGATTTCAGCGGCAGCTCCAGTTGCGGCACCATCGAAGGGGAAACATTACAGAGGTGTACGGCGACGTCCTTGGGGGAAATTCGCCGCGGAGATCAGAGATCCGGCGAAGAACGGCGCCAGAGTCTGGCTTGGCACGTTCGAGACGGCCGAAGACGCGGCACTGGCTTATGACCGAGCTGCTTACAGGATGCGCGGTTCACGCGCCCTTCTCAATTTCCCTCTCCGGATCGGTTCACCCGATTCCGATCCGGTTCCTGTTACTTCAAAGCGCGCTTCTCCGGAACCTTCGTCTCCGTCCTCATCATCTTCCGTGTCGGACAATAGTTCGGCGAAGAGGAGGAAGAGAGGTGTCGTTGCTTCAGCTCCGGTGGAAACTCAAGGCGGTTTGGAAACAGGGAAACGACCGGAGGTGTTCCAGGTTGGGCATCAGGTGGGCCCACTTAGATGTGGGGAGCAGCTATTGGTCAGTTAGAGAGAGAAGGAAAAAAAAGAAATAGAAGTTGGGGATTAGCCCTAACTATAAAATACTGTACTTCTTAAGAGAAAAAACAGAGATCTTTTGAAGAGGATCGGATTTCTTTCCACAATTTTGGGATCTAAATAGAGGGAAAAAACACTGATTGGGGAGAGAGAAAAGGCCTGGCTTTAGTGTGTTTGTTTGAGAGAGAGAATGGAGGGTTGTGCATTGTCCATTTTTGTGAATATGAGATAAGATTTTGTACCAAAAAAAAAAAAAAAAGAGAATATGAGATAAGATTTGTGATTGGTTAAACTAGATTTCTCTAAAGTTAAGAATTTAACAAATGAACCAACCAACTTCCATCAAGGAAGGAGATGATGATGATCATTAGAGGGGTAAGGAAAATTGTCCAGCTTAGACATCAGTACACCCTGCAAGAAAATGTGAATCATAAGCAAAAAATCATGTAAACCTAAGTCCCATTTTGAATTTATCACTTAGGCTCAATGAATTGCACTGCTACCCTGGTTTGGGTATTGTTCATCTGGTTTGGTTCATATGGTGAAAAGAGAAACAGATGTGTAGGCTTAACCCATATGCCTAATCCAGCTTCCAGTTTGTTTAGTGTCACTTGGGACTGATTACATGGCCAATCTGAAGTGTTTGAATGGATAAGGTGCTCTTTGGAGTTTTTAAATGTTAATATTTAAAATATTAAAGAAGTAAAAATGAACCCAATTTCTCTTTGACTTTTGAGTCATTGCGGTTGTGTGAGAACATGCATCAGGATGAGGGAAGAAGTATTTTTGACTTCGTCTATGATGGTCTATGATTTTAAAATAAAGAATCAATCTTAATCGATATTGATCCGATGTTTAGGTGATACTAATCAATCCAATCTAAGCAATACTGACCATTTCAATCCAAGTGTTAGAATCACAACAGGGACAGAATAATTATGACTATCAAATTTCTTAAAAAAAAAAAAAATCTATAACATGCTGTCCATATGACTTAGATTATCTCTTCTTTTAAGAGATGCCGCGAACGACAATGTCTTGATTGAACTTCCAAAGTTAGCTGAAGAATTCCAAGTGACTACCACTGCCATAGAAGCATAAAATTCATTTACACTTTGATGAATATTATTCATCTGAACCAAATAATATCTAACATCAACGAATCAGGATTAACAAAAGGAAAACTCTTATGTCACGCCACACTCATAGCAATAAAGAAAATTGTATCATCCACATGGGGTCTATATATAAGGGAAGAGAGATGGGTGACATGTGAGGGTGTACAATTTTATAAGAATTTTTTTCCCTTAAGAGAGAGAGAGAACATAGGAAATTGCATGGGTAGAGATCCCAATAATTTTCACATTGTAAAGCCTACAGAGGTTGTAACATAGATTGGTGAAAAAAAAAGTCTTTAACCAAAAAAAAAAAAAAAGTCAATAATTCTACTTTTTTGCCTGTGCGGTATGACTTTTTTTGTTCACTAATGATAAATCTTGTCATTCTCACATAGACAGAACAGTCTACACTTACATTAAATAGCTTTCAACTTTTGGAAAACTCTTTTTTATCCCTACATTAAATAACATTTAAGAATTAAAAAGAGAATAATTAAAAGAAGGTTATAATTTTCTATTCATTATTTTGGTGACAACAAGTTGCACCAAAGTTTAAATTGGTCAAATGCGTACACACCGGCGGAGTTGTATTAGGGTATCAAGACACGTTTTGATGAATATTTTTTTTTTTAAAATAAACCTTATCCAAATTACATCCAATGTCAATGAATTGAAAATTAATTAAAAAGAGCAAATCCATAGACTAAAGTTGTGTGAACGAGGATTACAATAAAGTTTGAAAATCAATAGGTTTGTTCGTCAATATAATGTATAATGATACATCATTAGCAAACAATGAGCTGCAAAGTCGCCTGGTGTGAAAACATCTGATCCTCTCTTTTGTATAAGACGTTGGAACACACGTTTCCTTTGTAAAAGATCCCTTTGGTGGTCCTTACTCTTCAAAACTAACAATATAAAGTAAGAATCTCGTGACAAATAATATATATATAAAGTAAGAATCAAGACAACTTTCCAGAAGGAAAACAGTGTCCAATGCAAGGTCACTTGATGTGAACTGAAAGCTTCCTGTTTAAGTAGAGTACTCGGTTGTTAATGACAGTTCAAGAAGAAGAAAAATCCATTTTAACTTTTTAGGTCATCTCTCTCTCTCTCTCTCTCTCTCTCTCTCTCTCTCTCTCTCTTCTAGAAGGTCTTTAATATGACACTTAGAAAGCAGATTCTAGGTGAAGAGATTCCGTTTAACGCTATAATTGGACCATGGAAAGAGTGAATGTCATCATTAATTACTGCCCATAATTGTCTCCAAAATAGGTTCTTATTAAGGCTCCCCATACATTCTTTCCTTCTTTGGCATTTTCTTTGTTCAGAATTCAGACATTTTGGACAGTATGATCCCCGTAGGATAATGCTTTAATGTCTAAAGAAAGTCTTATCTCTACCAAAAAAACGGAAGGCAAACCAGATTCTAATCTGTACAAGTATTCTTGGGACAAGCTGGGTTCATAGGCGGATAGTAGATGGATTGGTGCATGGGCAATCCTTCAAAGTTGAAAGAGTTCCCAACCACTACTCGAGCTGCGGGTGAGACTTTTTTACTGGTCTAAATGTTCCAAACCAGTTTTGAATAGTCAATTTCTCTCAATTTTAAAACCAACCGTCTCCACCCTCAACCCAGGGAATCATTATAGAGTAAGAGCAATAAATTATGAGCAAAGATATGTCCAATGTTTGCCCTGTTCCAGATGTAAACTGGATTGACTTTGATCATTGATCATTGATCATTGATCATTGACCATTGACTATTGACTATTGACCCTATCCATTAATGAAACCCACCTCAACCCGAATTTTAAACCCTGAAATTTAAAATCCTCAACTGGGTCGACATTTTAATGGGCATTAATGTTGCATGGCCATGTCGCCAGGCTAAAGTCAACCCACTACTTAACTTGCATTTAAATTGTCAAACATGAGTTGTGTTGAATGAACTATCAAATAGTCAAAAGCTCCAACAGACCCAGATTTAAAAAGGCCCAATTCAAATTGTGTTTTCAAAGAAAGATCAATTCAAAATGGCCAGCAAAGAACAGCATTGATGGATAAAAAAATCCACCTTAATCCAAGAGATGAGAGTATCATGTAGCCAAATGGGTTCCAAACAACTTCCTAAAACAAAACCATTCACATCTGAGCTCAAATGCATTTGTATGCCACATCAGAAAGATGTAGGGCAGAATGAGCCATCCTCCTGCCAACAAAAAGCAGCAGATAAATAAAATTACAATCTTCAATGCAAATTGTAACTTTGCATGAATTTCCCAGCCTCACTTCAATATATGACCTTTGTTCTCTCCAACTTCACCCAGCGGATTCGACTCAAAATAATCGAAGTTTAACAAAAAAGCATGTCATGAATTGTCAATACAGTGAATACACTCAGTTTGTACAGATTGACCGCAAATCCAGAATCAAAGGGTCATATTGCTTCTCAAAGCAAAAACTATATGATGCTGCAATGCCATCAACAAAATCTGGCAAACCGCGTGAAAGAACCCGTCCAATGAGTCACACCTAATTTTCTTCTCTTTTCACCTCAAGATATGGGTGGCCGCCTCCTGCATTTTTAAACCCATGGCAATGATCAAATGGTAGAATGAGGAATTGAGGATGCAAGTATACAATGTAGACCAAAAAATATGGAATCCATGCTCGGAATACTTTCTAGAGTAGTAAACCAAAGCATTAAGTCCACAAGGCATACTCATAAAGCTCACGAGTCATACTCATAAAGCTAAAAGAACACCCAAGAACCTATCAATCGCTCACATTTGTGTAGTAACACACACGAATGCTAGCATGTGTATTCACATATATGTGTCCATGTCTCTTTTAGAGGGCAGGCATCGGTAGGTAGAGAAGATGAGCACATATCATGAACCCATTGAAAATATTTTAGGTCCTCCTGGTTAGCTACTGAACAACATATGACCTTCGCTAATATAATACAATAGACCCTTCCTTTTAACCAAAGGGAAAGAATAAGATATATTGGGTCCCTAAAGGATTTTTTCTTTTTTCCCGGTACTAGTCATCCAGCTTGTTGAGCACGTGGAATCATAATATATGGAGCAAGGTTACCTCTTGGGACGGATACGATCTTCCTCATAATCCATCACTCCACCAGGTTCAGAGTAGATGATCTCCTCATGTCCCCGGAACTCCATGTCTGCTGCCTGCTTACAGTGTGTAACTTCTGCCACCACGTAAGTAAGACGCATCGACCAACACATCCCAATATTTCTTTCTTATCAATCATGAAAAATAATTTGTTACAAGAAAAATATATACGAGGAAACAAAGAACAAGAGAAGTTGAAAACCCAGTGTGATGTAGATAAGTCACTTATTGTGCTTATTTTGTTGCAAATAAGCCTTGGGTTGGGTTATATATGTGTTGGGCTTTTGATCCCATGAGTTTTCCTTGTAATGGGCCACTTTAATAAGCCTAAAATATGGGTAGAAAGTAAGAAAACGGGATTTAAGTCATTAGTTTAGTTAGAGCCCCGTTTTGAGTCTATTTCCTTTGTTATTTCAGTTTCCTAGTTGGCTTAGGTTTCCCAGTTAGTTAGGGATTGGGTTAGGCCTTTCCTTGTTAGGGTTTGAGTCAGTTTTGAGTCTTCTATATAAGTTTGTAAGTGGCTACAAAAATGAACATGAATTTATTAATGAAAAAAAAGATGGCTTATGCGATTGTGGGTGAGATGCCTAAACCAGAGGGTGAGACGTCCATTTACTAGTTCTTCTTCCCCCTTCTCAACCCTCCATCGAATTTTCTTCTTTTCTTTATTCTCTTATTTTTTGTTTATTCATTCTTTCGGTCCCTGAATTTGGTTTATATTGAATTTAGGAAAGATCCGGCCTTGGATATGATCACTTGTGATTCAATCTTACATTACAGTGACACTAATTTTTTTACTTCTAACTTATGCTTGATAAATAAACTCTGAATTTTCAGGTTTCATACCCGAGGCACTTTGCTACATTTTTTGTTCCTTTTTTTTTTTTTTTTTTTTTTTCTTTTGTTGGGTGGGTGGGGGGAGTGTCTTTCACCCTTCCAGTTGTTGTCTTCTTTTTGCTTTAGAGATCAAGTGAATCAGTAGAAGATGCCACACATGATAGCAAAATAACAGCAGAAGTCTCACAAAATAACACGGTGAAGCCTCAAAATGGCAAAATACACAATTTCCAAATTCTCAAAACTCCCTATCTCTGTTCCCCACACAAAGTACAAAACAATCATCAACAGCAACAGAAAAATCAGGCTAGACTCACTCTCATGGTCCCATTTTGACAAGCTTATCGGAACGGCCACTCTTAATGTGCCATGTGGATAGAGGATGTGGCTATTCTGATGTTAGATAAAGAGGACATGATCTGGACTAGCCAATGTAATGAATTTCAGACCAAATTCTATCAAACACCTTAAATGTATGTCCATGCATGCCCCTACAGAACTCCGACCATGATGATCCAGGATTTTTCAAAGATCTATTTCGCCACCTGGCAAACTCTATTTGTGCTAAACATGTGAGCAGAGGGGACCTGGATTACCTATCCACAATTTCGGCCCCATTAAATCTGTCATGTATCATATATTTGAGTTTGTTCTGATAGCTCACGCCGGATGGTTTTCGCCCAAAAATTATATATCACCCCCACCCCCCCAAAGAAGAAGAAAAAAAAAAAAACTCAAAAAATCTGTAAACAATTTGAACCTCCACATCCAACCCTCCAAATCAGTCTATAACCAAAAAATGAATTACTCTTCCTCCGCTATTACTGCTTCTGAACTTATCCTATTTGAGTTTGAGTACATAGTATGTTAAAATGAGGCTGGCTAACCTAACCACCCTGACAGTACCCCAAATTACATAAGGAACCAATAACTAGCTCATCCCTTGGCCACAACTGATGAGCATATTTATGTGTGAAATCTAAGTAGTAAAGCATGCATTTTTACATATTTAGAATGGAGCTACCTTGGGTTTTACTCTCTTTTTGCTGGTTTTGTATTTTACAGGCTTTAAACATTATCGAGCGTTATATCTCTCCAACAACAACTACCTAGTGTAGTTGGTGAGCTATGGTGTGCGAAATTCCCTTGCTCACCAAGAGATCTCAAGTTCGAATCTAATGGTTGTCTTTTTTTGGAGAATTAGATTTCCTGCTTTTCACTCACTTAAAGCACTAGGGCATGGAGGGAATTTCCACATCAAATTAGAAGATTGTCCAAATCTTCAAAGCAAGGAAAATCGTAGAGGAGTTTCTTGTGCAAGAAGAGAAAAAAAAAAAAAAAAAAGGAAAGAAAAAAAAGGGAGAAATAAATCTTGTCCAAATCTTCTCTCCTCCACATCATCACCAGAAGATTGTCCAAATCACACAAAGCAAGAAGGAAAATCATCCAAGGGAAAGAAAAAAAATCAGCCAACAAGGGTTGTGCGCAAGATTTGAAGAGGGGGAAAAAGAAGAGAAAAAGAAATTAAAAAAAATAAGCAAAAAAATTATAGGAAATTTCTCCAAGTTTATTTCTCTCTTCTCTCTCCTCCACCTTAACACTTTTGGTCTCAAAAGATCTCACCTACCAATTGTGGTTTTTCCCCTTTTAGGAAAGAAATTTGTTACCCTACCTCCCCATTCCCTATAAATACAACTCTTGTAAGAGCCTAAGAGGAGGAGGGTCACTTCATTCTTCTTCTAGGGTTTTTTTTTTAGTTGCTCTCTCTCTCCCTCTCCCTCTCCCTCTATTTAGTTTTAGTTCTTTATTTTTTCTTTACTCACTTTTGTAATAACTTTTTATTCAATTAATGCAAGCATTCTTTTATTTTTATTCAGCCTTTTATGTTTATGATTTATGCAATTGAGTTGTAATTTTTAAAGTTATAGTTCTAGGCTTAGATCTAGGTGACAAGATCACGAGCCGTGGAGCATCTCTTTTTTTCAAGTTCAAATTTTTTTTTTTCAAGATTTGTTTTCTCCAGGCCTAGAAATTTCAGATTTGGTTCATTCCAGATCTAGTTTTTAGGGTTGACAGTATCTCAAATCACCCAAGCTTTCAAGTTTAAGCATTGATTCAGGGAGGTAAGCTTCTTCAATAGTCTTCTCCCCTCCCCCCCCCCTCATTCCCTCTTCTGACTACCATTTCTTTTTTAATTTAGGATTTTAATTTCAGTCATTACATTATTGCTTCTCCGTTCCCCTAAGGTTCATGGCTAGTATATGTGTTTGCTTTGCCCTTCCTAGCCATAGAACCATCATTTTATTGTTTTTATTTTAATCGCCTCCCTTTCCCTAAAGCCAAGTAGAGTAACCCTTGTAAGAGTGACTCTCTAGTCAAGTAGGGAAGCTCATATTATGATGTATCCCTCGGACTAAGTAGAGAAACCTACTTGTGAGTGCCTCTCTAGCTTTATCCCCTTTCTTTTACATTATTTTTATTTCAGCATTTTTTTCCTTCATTGCTTTTTAATTGCATGGGGTATTTATTTTCAGTTATTTATTTATTTAATTTTAATTGCGTGGCTTGCGTATTTAAATTCTTAAATAACGAATGGTTAGGACGTTATTTTAGATACGTATGTTTAGAACGGTAGTTAGAATTAGATTACAACCATTATTAATCGGTTCACTTTTGCATTATTAAAAGAAGCAAAAAAATAAAGTGACTGCTCTCCCTGTGTTCGACCCGTAGCTACACTGATCCGTACGCTTGCGGTTACATTTTAAATCCTAACAACAACTCTCTGGTCATACGTCCATTGCATTCACCAATATCATGCAATGAGATAAGAGTAAGATTACATTTTGTTAGTATTGGCCATTTAGCTTCTGCTGTACTGCACGTGCTAACATACAGTATATCATGTAGTTGCAATTTTCTCTAATCCCGCTCTGCCATGACATTCTATCTGGGGTCATATCTTCACTTAACCTCCTGCTCAAAATAAGGCATAAAGTACTTATCGACCTATTTTACAATATAACCAATGACATATACCCATAAGATTAGAATTTAAAACTCAATAATAAGTTCAAAATGGAAAAGAAGTCAACCTAGGGAATCATCTAATGATTTACTCAAACTAAGTGATGGCCCTAATCAACCACATCACCAGTCTAATTAGTGTTTAGGCAGCACCTAGTTAAGGACTTAGCAGGGCTTTGTCTAGGTAATTATGCATATCTAACATTCTATGAAAACAAGAACTATTAGACCTACCAAAAACCTAAATAAGATTTCCAACACATTAGATTGTGCGAGTCCGTTAAAACCATTAAGACTTAATTATTAGTCCTTTTTCTGTATTTTTCTCAAGGAGTAATGATACCTAAAGCAATTTCTAATGGTTTTTCATCTAGAATAAGAAGTTGATGTGTTATCCTACATCTTCATATGTATAAATCAGTATGAAGCGATATTGACATCTCAGTATTTAAAGGTCTCAAACCAGCATTCCAAAGTTTAAACCATGCCTAGTTGATCTCCAAGATACCATGTCAACAAAGGAACTCCCCGTTTTGAGAGTATAACAGTGTATTAGTTGAGTGTTTATTAAAAAATAAAAAATAAAGAAAAAGAAGAACAAGGAAAGAAATAATGTATAACATAAGAATCATAGTACCAAATTACAGTCCAGCGCCCTGGCCCTTTTTTCGGAGGCATGCATTTCTACAAACCAAGACCATCTAATAGTTTTGAAAAACATAAAGTGAGAATTTCACAAAGAAGAGTGAATTCAACTGACCTTGACGGAGAGAGATTTCTTCACTTCTTCCACCCTGTCTTCGACTTCCTTCCGGTGCTTCTTGTCCACCTCACTCATCGTATCTGCCCATTTTATCTTCTCCTGAATGGAGAGAAGGAGATTGTCTGACGTATTTAACCTGCATTATTTTTATCTGTCAGTGAAAGCAGCAAATTCAACTATTGAAATAGAACAGTAACTAAACCACTCCATTATCTGCAAAAGAAATTTCAGCATGACCATTAAAGACAGCAATGGAGAGGCTGACATAAAAAAGCAAGATAGAAACAAAATCTTGCTACAGAAAATCTCTTTTATTGCTCGAAACTTGCAAGATCAAAGCTATATGGATGTCCAAAGGATGCAGATATACTTAAAGCGACAGAAACCAAACTGACTTGAATAGCTGAATGATCCAGGTTTTGGGAGGAAGTGGATCACAAGTAAATGTGACTTGTGAAAGCGGGAAATTCATAAAATAGGAAAATCAGAGCTGAACAACGGCAATGAAAAACTAAAATATTGTTCTCAATGCGCAATGAAGAGATGTGAATGCTTTCAGCTTCACAATGTTCCTACTCTACAGAATTCTTTATATTTTGTAGTGGCAAATGGTGGTTTGCCTAATCAAAGAAACTTTGGATTGATGAGATGCTTTGAAATCATTACTGCATTTACAAGGAAGCTATGAGAATAAGGGTTAGCTAAATAGGGGGCATGGGGAGATTGACTAAAGGCCAGATGCTATTATTAACTCTGATAAATGAGCTTTTGAGTTGATTGCCACATAGCATAATGAAATTTACCGCTCATCTCTGACAAAATTTAGAGAGAAAAATAATTTTATTCATATATCTAGGAATTGTAAAATAGCACCAAGCAACTTTTGGTGCCACAACTCTATGAATATGGATGGCCACCTGCATGAAATATTCAATCAACCATGGTAATCAAATGACCTGAAATCATCAAATGCAAGGCCTAACCCTCACTAGTTTTTGATGGATATTTAATAGTTGTTATTTGAACCAAAAAAAGTTATATTCCTTTGGCAAAATAATTTAATCAGTGTTACCAGCTTGTTAATGTTTGTATCATACTCCCAAGCTGTTCAGGTCTCAGATCCCTCCCAGCAGCAAATTGCACCTACAACCACATAAATGACAATAATATACAAATAGAGGGCTCCATTTGTGTACTAAAATAGAATAATACAGTTAAAAATGAAGCTAAGGCAGTGAGACTAAACCTCAAAGCATCTCCGCAACTGATCCAGCTTTCCTCTAACTATGCCCTACAAAAATCCCAATGAGAAGAACTCAATCATATGCTTCTTTTACCCACTCCCTCTCCAATGCCCTCAAATATGAAGTGCCAAAACTGGGGGTGCTCAGTGACCAAGCTCGGGCTGGTACAAGAAAAGTCTGAGCTCAAACTAGGACCAAGGAGTAAAACCCAAGGCTCAACGGGCCAAACACATTCAAGGTTTATAGCCTACACTAGATAGTTCACTGAGACAGATTAAGCTCAAAGCTCAAGCTCGGCCCTCTCATATAAAACCCTAGAATTTAGCTAATGCCTGCTTAACAAAAAAAGGAAAAGATCTTTAAGCTCATGTCCTGCCAAGTAGGTTGGGCCTCTGGGCAAATTGGCCAGCCTGGCCCATGCACACCCTGCCAGGTGTAAGCCTCAAATAAATGAATGCTTTGAATAATAATTTGATGAACTCGTTGCACAGTATAAGAATAAAGTCCAAGTGACCAAACATATCAAAGAAGACATAAATGAGCATTGTAAACTATAAAATGGAACTTATATTCCTTTCCATGAAATGGAAAAGGAAGAAAAAACTTGATTACAAGGCAAAGCTAGCATAAAAGGGAAAGGAAAAAAGCATTTAATCAATTAAGAAAAGAAAATGGCACAAAAGAGAAGCGAAGCAATTATAAATATTAGCAGTTGTATATTACAAAGACTAGGAAATAAAGACAGGTATAAAAGGAGAGGAATTAAAATCACTAAGCGCATCTCAATAAATTTTGCACTGTTTAATCAAATTTAAAAGGAAAGAGTATTGATGGCCACACTACAGATTCAAATTTGATTATTTTCCTATCAAAGTGTTGCCAATGTCACTTTGCTTCCTAGTCCACAGTGAAGATAAATTTATTTCCTGTAGTTGATAAATCATAAAATTGTATCAGAGTGGACAAAGAACCTACCGAATACATGCACTCATTAATAAGGAAATCTTCAAGTTCACGTACATTTGTAACATCCAGTTCCTGCATTAATTGATCATAGGAGAGTACCTGGAAAGTACTACAATTAGAGCCTAAACTAGTGAGGTAAAACATACAAGGAACACTAGATGAAGAAAGCTCTCATAAACAAAATGTGACTCAATACCAATTGATTCCAAGAAAGAGATGTGAACAACGAAGAAAAGATAGAAAATCAGTTGCTTAAAACAGAAAATGTGGTTGGACATGACTTGAAGTTGAATCAGCTTTCCAAGATCAACATGTGTTCCAATAATTTTATGAGAAACATTGAACAGAAAGTAACCATAAGGTTCAAATTGCATATGAAACTACTAGTTGCTTACATATTGTTACAACCACTTATATAATAATAAAAGAAATTTATAAACCATCAGTAGCTGGGAGAATAATAGCAAACATGTGATGAATAGAATACCTTGTTTATTTCAGCAAGGGTAAGAACACTAAGTTGTTTTAGCTTGCGGACTTGATCAGGTACTAGTTGGGGGAGACGGCAAGCATTACCTATCAGCCATACATATTGAATAGTAAGGAGCCAACATGACATAAGTTATATGTATTTCATCTCTGTAGATAAGAATTAATTTAACAGAGAAACGGAACCAGTATTAACAAGATCATAAACTTGTAGAATGGTTGACAGTAGTTTACAAGCATGCTGGTCCAGAGATAACATGCCCAAAACTTTCCAAGTAACAGAAACTTTAAAAGAGCCTGAACCTGATATTTGGACCAGTATCCTCCAGAACAACCAGTTTAAAATCCAAGCCAGTGGTAGCAAATTTCGGTGGAAACCCATGCTAGATGGTTGAAGCATACCCAAGGCTTGGAGTCTAAAAAAGAAGGAATCTCTTATATGACCGCCACAGTGATTCAACACATCAGACAACCACAGATTCTGCATAATCCCCACACAAGGTCCTTAAATAAAAGACTCCAAATGAAAGAATGCTATAAAAATACAGGATGCGGAGTAGGTGCCCGAATCGACAGGACCGATCAGACCCAATGGAATAAGCCCAAATCAGACCAACTGTTTAATAAACGGTCCAGTTTCAATTTTATTTTTTATTTTTTTTTTTAAATAATTGGTCAGTCTCTCTCTCTCTGTTCTTTCTATCCCTAACCTGATGCAGTTGCAATGGCATGGCCGGACCAGCATGACACAATATGGAAACACAGACCGAGACGAACCCAGCCCAAACCAAGATCCAAGTCCAATATGGGTTGGTAGGGGTTTATTTATTTATTTGGAATTATTTTCACAATTTGAAATTTTTTTTATTTTTAGGGAGAGAGAACCTAGCTGGTCATGTGGCCCTTGCACCACCGTGGGGGCCATAGGGTGATGTAGATCAATGCTTGAAGATGAAGAGAAAAACAAGAGCCAGCAAAAACTGTTCACGTGAACAATAACACGTCAGAAAACACTGTTCACAATGAACAGTAACAAGCGACACTATTCACTTGAACAGTACTTTGTGTCGAAATCTTCAATTTTTATTTCCTTTTCCCTTAGTTTAATTTAATTAGTTTCTATTTTTCTCAGCGACCTAGTTAGTTTCCTATTTTATTAGTCAAGGAAGTTTCTATTTTGTAACTTAGGTTAGCTTCCTTTTTATCATTACCAGTAGTTGTTAGTTTCTAATTTTACTCTTACTTGGTTAGCAAATTAGAAATTAAATTAGAAGGTTTTATTTCCAGCATTGGTTTCTTTTTTTATTATGTCTTTGTGTCCAGGCAATGTAAGGCTATTTAAAGCCCATCAATTAAAATGAGAAGACAGATTTGAGTTAAAACAAAACAAGATGGCTTATGTTGTTGTGTTGTGGGATGCAGTTGGGTGAGATGCCCATTCCCTAGTTCTTCTTCCCCCTTCTCAACCCTCCATCAAATTCATTTTCTTTTCTTTTCTTATTTTCCTTTTATTTGTTTGCTGTGAGGGAGTGTATGAGAGCTAGAACCAAGCCTATTGGAGGACATCTTCTCTATTTAGCCAGAATTTCATATCCTACATGTGATTAGGATCACTGTGATTCTAGTTCTACATTATCTAGCATCAGAGCCTAGCCCAACCAAGAATGGAGCCACGTGAATTTTGTGAGAAAATTTCTTCATACATCTTCCTTGATTGGGTAAATGAATTGTACACGTAATTTGACAACTACAACTTGAAAGAGATACAACAACTTCGATATGTTTGCTCCCAGATGAGTGATTCTGTTCAAATACAATGGAGAGTCTGTGAAAGACAACTTCAAGCTCAAGGACGTGAGCCTAGAACGTGGGAAGAGATGTAGTACGAGTTGGCACGCATGTACGTAACAGAACATGAACGGAGAATGTACTTCCCCCCACCAAATTTCCAAAAGCCACCCACAAGTCACAAGATTGCTATTGTCGAGAAAGACTTAGTCATTGATGTTCCTATCAATGGGATTCATGTGGATGAAATCAAAAGTGACATGGTCACAATGGTGGACAAAGAGATCGAACCCAAGGAGGTGAGTGCTACAACAACTATGATGATTATGGACAGCCAAGCGGAAGATCCTAAAGGGTTCTATATTGAAGTAATGGTTGACGAAACCATTGAGGAGACTGTGAATGACAGGGACACACAACTTGAAACGCCTATGATCGAAGATGAGCAAGTAATGGACGTGCTTGAAGACGACCCCATGGATACATCTGAAGACCTTGAAGTTGAGCATGTGGAGTTCGTCATCCCATTAAAGTATCTTGAAGATCGAGCTTCTCACATTCTAGACTACATCCTTATTATCAAAGAGCTACCCGAATTTTTCTATTGCTTGAAGAGGGACGTGCACCATGCTATAATCACACTCACATTCTAGACTACATCCTTATTATCAAAGAGCTACCTGAATTTGGTTCAATTTTTTGTTCAAATCTGATCCATGGTTCAAATTTTGGTTCAGATCTGGTTATGCAAACCAGATAAAGCATATCTAATTCGTAGGGCCCAATGGAAGAGATATACAAATTGCTGTTCAAGGTTCCTGAATACCAGGAAGCTTACCTTCCAACTATCTATGGGATCTCTGTGAAGTCTTTCTTTCTTATTTATTGCTGTTTGATTTTATTATACCGAAAAGAGTCGGTTAATAGAAAGGCTGAGCCAATTAGGGACTCTTATGTAGTTTGCAGTTGAAAGAGGGGGAGAGTAGTAGTTGGTTTCGATTCTGTTTTATTTCATTAGTCCTAGTATATGGGTCAATTTAGGACACTCTTCACAACCTGCAGTTGGGAGTTCCCTAATTATTCTTTGTTTTATTTCTTTTCTTTATAAAAGCAATGGCAAGGCTTAACATCCCCCACGATTTGATTATGGAATAGAAATTGGTTTGTTTTGGTAAATTGAGGTTGTTGCCTCTCCTCTCTCCCCTCTCTTCCCCCATGATTACTCCCTTCTCTCTCCTCTTGGTGATCTCTTTTTCTCCCTTTTTTCCTTTGCCGCTGATATTCTCTGTAGCAGCATTCAGATCTAGTCAGTTTCAGCCCACCACCAGCAGATCCATCTATCCGATCTGCATCACTCTGTGGGGAGGGATGTATACCCCATTTACCCTCTAAGGGTGACTACTAGCTAGTTGATCTGCACCATAGCCACTTGTAATACCTCAAGCTTTTAGAGACCCTAATGATCGTACATGCCAAGGCACAACTGATTAAATAATAATGCGATGAATGTATGCATAGGCATGATAGGCGATGCATGTCACGTGATGTAATACTATTGATGAATGAACCTCGAAATATTGTTAAATGGTCCAGCCAGTGATCAATTCAATTTTTGGTTCAAGCAGTTTGGGTTGATTGTGGCTTTTAGGTCAGACCATATGAATAGGGTTCGGCCAGGATAGAAGACAGTTGAGGGTCCATTGATTTGGTTCAGATGTGATGGAGATATTGAATTCGGACAGCATGTTGTATGTTGATGAGGCTATGATGAATAATGGATATAACAGCTTGGCTGGGTTAGATAAGGTTTTGATCCAGCAGCTGCTTTTGATGATGACTCAGCATCGTAGTTCCAGCCAGCAAGCAGTGGATGGTTCATTCTAACACAGCTTAGTGGTTCAATTGAATTTGGTTCAGTCTTCGACCAAATTAGTTTTGGTTTCAGTTGGTATGGTTCAGTAATCCTACTCTTAAGATTAATGAGACATTGCTCATGCGAGTTAAACACATTCTAGAATCCCTCCTCACTAGGATCGGTTAGAGGTATGTATTAAAAAGAGTTTTATCTTTTACAATAGTTCCAATCTAGAGTCTAGACAGCAGAATTGAGAAAGGAAAAAAGAGAAGAGAAAATCGTGAAAGAGGAATGAGAGCATAGTTCTGCTGCTACACACATATGTTCCTGAAACTTTTTGGATGGTATTGCGGTAGATTATAGGAGGAGAAAGCTCAATACTGCTGCTGCTGCTCTCGAGTTCCCAGAAGTTTTGAGGGTGTTGCAGTAAGTTATAGAGGAAAGAAGGGAAGGTTGCTGTGTCGATTTCAGATCAACCTTTTCAAATCAGTTTGTTTTCAATCTCTGCAAATTGATTTTGAATTCGGGAAAGTTGGTTTGTAAAAGTGCTATTGCGGATTCAAGGACTCTTTTAGTTGGTATTATTGATTTGAAAGAGGATTCCAGCATGTTTATCAGGTTACTTTATTAAATATAAGATTAAGCTCTATCTGGTATCATGATCAAGTTTTGATACCTGAGGTATGAGTAAAGCTGAGAAACCTAGTACCTATTAGTACCCCGTTAGACCAATGATGATGCATAATTTAGTCTATAAATTGATCCCCAAATCTGAGAAATTTTGACTCAGAATTGGGTCTCTTCAACTGAAATTCGGATACAAGCATGAGTTTTAGAAGGGGGAGTACATGTTTAGTCGATGTAGGATCATGATAGGAAGGGTACTGAGGTTGACAATATGTTTGTATATAGGAAGAAATTGACTGGTGTTCACCAGATTGTTGTTTAAGCATCGTCAAGGTGAGTGGGACTTGGCACAGACCACCCATATATATATATATATGCTCTCTCTTTATTATTTTGATGGATTTTAAAAGCACATGCATGTGTTTAAAAGACGATGTTTTCAGACCATATGTTGATTTCCATGTAAATGTATATGACAGCACATGTGAGAACAATGAAAGGAATGAAAAGCAAAAGGTTTTATGTTCTGGACATGTCTGCGAGACTGCAACCCTTTCCAGCAGGGGGTTAGGCGCTGGATGAGGCACACTTATGTTTATATGTTCCTCGCTTAGCCACCAGATGCCGGGCCTAAACAGCCTGATGCCCCATGAGTGATCAGGATGTGATGTTGACTTCCACCTAGAGAGCTAGTGCAATGCCGCCCAGGGAGCTACTACGTACCAACTAGTGCAATGTGCCTGATGGATTGGCGCCGTTTGATCAACAGAGAGTGCTCTCACACATGTGTTTGCACATTTGGCAGCTTGTCCCAATGTTTTAAATGAGGATTTTGATGGTTTTATGCATGAGAAAATGTTTTCATGTGTTCTTGGAAAAGTACGCATGTTTTACAGATACCATGAATTATGGAAAGTTAAGCAACCTTATGATTGTGATGATTTATGCATGTGTATGGATTATATGTCTATCTATGTTTTGTGGTTATGCCTTGTCCATCTTACTGGGCTTCGTAGCTCACTCCCCCCTATCTTTTCAGGTCTTAGAAGAGGTGGTTTAGGACACCTGGAGGACCAGTAGAGCGGACGTGTTGGAGTTCCATTAATTGCAATAGTTTATGTTAGAAGACTATTACTTTATTTCAGCTTTGGTTTTGAACAGTTGTAATAGACCTACAACAACAACAAACTCAGCCTTATCCCCATTTATTGGGGTCGGCTACGTGGATCTGTGCATAAACAAAAAAGGAAAAGTGGAGTAAAAGGAGAAAAGAGCACAACACCAGCAAGTAAAGAAAATCTTAGATAAATGCCCTCCAAACAGCTCTACCTGAGGTCATACTTGGGACAAGACCTAGACTATGCATGTCATTCCTCACAACTTCCCCTATGGTCATTTTAGGCCTGCCCCTAGCTTTCTTTTAGCTCCTTCAATCTGAATCAGACAGTTGTAATAGACCTACTTATTTTTTAAATTTGGGTAGCCACCAGATAGTTGTTGATGATAGATGTTTTAATTATTGAAGTCTTCCGCTAAATTTGATATATGGATTCTTTAAATGGATTATTTATGGGGTGTTTATGGAATAGGTACAAGGAGCAGCTAGTGCAAAATGACATATAAAAATTGCTACCGAAACTATAGCAGATCAAGCAAAGCAAAATGATACAAATATAAGCACTAAAACACAGATAAATAAGGGTTCCAACAAGTTAAACTAAAACATAGCAGGGGACGACAACATAAAAAGCTAAAGGTAAATAAATAAGCACACAAAGATCTAAAGAATGATGTGATGGAGGTCAATCAAACTAGTGTTGGAGAAAGAGGTTGTCAATAGTATTTGCGCTAATGCACCCTAAGTAGGATTTGATGAAAGTAGTCAGCGCCAGGATGACTCGATTATTATTGGAGATGACTTGAACGGACATGTTGGGAGTGATCGTAGAGGATATGAAGGTGCCCACGGAGGCTACAAGGTTAGGGAGAGGAACAAGGAGGGGACTTCAATGTTAGACTTTTTGGTAGCTTATGATCTTTCCATTGTGAACACTTTCTTTGAGAAAAGAGATGGGCACTTACCTACAAAAGTGGGTATCATACCAGCCACAGAGATTTCTTTCAAAGGGCAAATAGAATGTTGTGTGAGGACTATAAGGTTATCCCTATGAGAGTCTAACCACCCAACATAGATTGGTGGTCCTAAACATGTGCCTCAGTGTGCAAAAGCGTAGGAGGAGGGAACCTATGTACCCTAAGATATGGTGGTGGAGATTAAAAGGGGAGTCCCCGAGTACATTTAGTGATAATCAAGTCAAACAAGGAAGTGGGACTTTGAGGGAGACAGCAATGCACTGTGAAATGAGATGATGAATTGTATTACGAGGTTTGCCAAAGAAGTTCAAGGGGAAGAGAAGGGTAGTCATCAAGCCCCTAAAGAGACTTGGTGGTGAGATGATGAAGTGCAAGTTTAAGACATGGCAAAAGACTAAATAAACAGAAGATAAAGAGGTATAATGATGACAGAAACAAAGCTACGAACATTGTGGAGATACCTAGGGCGAAGAAATATGAAGATCAACAAAAGAAGGGGGAAAAGCTATATAAAAGATAGCTAAAATGAGAAAAAGAAAAATTAGAGAACTCGATAGTGTGAGGTGTATCCAAGCTGATGATGGAAGAGTTTTGGTAAGGTATGAGGACATTGTAAAGAGATGGAATGAGTATATTTGTGACCTACTAAATGGAAATAGTTCAAGTAGGAATGACCCAGAAGATTACATTATTCAACAAGACACCACATATTATAGATATGTACAAGTTGATATGGTGGAAGTTAAATAAGCCTTAAGAAAAATGAAAAGTATGCAAGACACCAGGCCCAGATGAGATCCCAATAAAAGTGTGGAAAACCCTAGGAGTATGTGGGGTATGTTAGTTAATCAATATGTTTAACAAAATTATTAACAAAATTGTGAACACAATGAAGATGCCAGATGAATGGAGAAGCGTTGTAGTCCCGACCTATTCATAGCTGCGATAACTACAGAAGCATAAAACTAATGAATCATGCTATGAAACTATGGGAGAAGGTTACTGAAGCCTGTCTAAGAAGAGAGACCCATATCTCGATGAACCAATTTGGTTTGATGTCAGGTAGATCCACGACATAAGCTATTTACTTATTGAGGCAGCCTATGGAAAGATACAAATCTAGCAAGAAGGATCTCCATATGGTCTTTATTGACTTGGAAAAAACCTATGACAGAGTCCTCAGAGATTTAATCCGACATGTTCTTATGAAGAAAGGTGTGTCGAGTAAATATATAGATGTAATTAAATATATGTATGAGGGCATGTTGACTAGTGTGAGATCTATGGGAGTTATGGGTAAGGATTTCCCAATTACAATTGGGTTACATCATGGATCCGCCTTAAGGCCTTATCTGTTTCCGCTTATAATAGAAGATTTAACCAAGAGCATTCAAGACAAGGTCCCATGGTTTATATTCTTCAGCGATTGATATCGTTTTGGTGGATGAGATAAAAGCATGGGTTAGCGCTAAGTTAGAGCTATAGAGATCTACCTTTGAAATATAAGGCTTTAAGATTGGTTGATCAGAGACGGAGCATATAATGTGTAACTTTAGTCACACTATGATAGATATAATAACATAGTGAAAAATTGAGGGGAGAGAGATACCACAAAGTGACCATTTTAGATATCTAGGGTCAATCATAAATAAAGAAGGTGACATAGAGGATGATATTTCACAGAGAATTACAGAGGGATGGATGAAGTGGAGAGATGCGACCGGAGTTCTGTGTGACTAACGTATTCCTTAAAGCTTAAAGGAAAGTTCTATAGGACTGTTGTACGACCACTATGATATATGAGGCAGAATGTTGGGCAATTCAGAAGGGCCATATAGAGAAGCTATGTGTAGTATAGATGAAGAATTTAAGATGGATGTGCGGCAAAATTAAAAAGGATAAATTAAGGAGTGAACGTATTGGGGTCATTGCTTGGAGTAATGGAAAATGACTCTTTCCACCTGCACAGTGGTGCAGATTCGAGCCCTGAGAACCAGCCTCTTCGTAAAGGGGGTAAGGCTGTCTACCTATATACCCTCCCAGAACCTTGCTTAAGTATGGGAAGCGTTTGTGCAATGGGTAACAGCCTTTTTTTTTTTTTTTTTTTTTTTTTTTTTTAAGGAGTGAACGTATTAGGGCTGATTTGTGAGTTGCCCTGATCAATAACAAGCTCTCAGGAAGTCGTTTGAGGTTGTATGCCCATATTCAACAGAGGCATGGGGACGCCCCACTGAGGAGTGATCTGATTCCAATTGAAGGAACTAAAAGAGCTAGGGGCAAGCCTAAAATGACCATAGGAGAAGTTGTAAGGAATGGCATGCATAGTCTAGGTCTTGTCCCAAGTATGACCTCGAATAGAGTCTATTGGAGGGCAAGGATCCACATAAACAACCCCATTTAGCTGAGATTTTCCTTACTTGTTGGGTTGTGCCTCTTTCCTCTTACTTTCATTTCCCATCTCTCATTTCTTCATCTCTTCATTCCCATTTTTTGTTTGGACCTCAGTTTTCCCTACTTTGTTTTGCATGGATCCTTGTAGCCGACCCCATTAAGTTGGGATAAGGCTAAGTTTGTTGTTTTTTGTTTATATATTTTTAATGTTATGGAAAACTATGAGTTAGCACTTAAGGAAAGAGATCATTGATCTTAAGCTCATATGGGTTTAGGTCGTGACACCACTCCTCCAGAGTCTCAATAACTAACATGTTTTAGGTGAAAACATAACTTTGCAACTGCTCTCAATTCTCATGCACCCACTTTGTTATGAAATGCTTCCTCCTCGGTTCGAAAATAAACTAACTCACAACAATCATAATTTGTCCCCTCCATGTCAATCAGAACTATGAGTTACCTTTTTCTCTTCCACCGCCCCTTCCAGAAAAAAGCATGGAAACCAAAGGTAGCAAGGAGCAGAACGAAACAGTGATACAAAAATAAAAAGATCTAAATTAGCCCAAAAGCTAAGTGATATTTAATGAACGTAAAGCATGCCATCTGAGGTATCACACCGTTTCTTTTATACCAATCATGATATTCCCTTTTTCCACCTATTTCAATCTCATACAACACTGATAAAATAGCACGGTAAATAAGGTTCATAAGTAACACAGAGTCACTAGCAGCGACCTGTTAAGGGATACTTTTATGTTACGTTTCTAGTACGTCCTTTGTACTACTTCCAATAGGCATTCCAATTTCCAATAACAACACTATCCAATCAGTTTCAAGTAATCACAAGTTACCATAGTTTTTAAAGCACTAGTAAGGCGACGCCTTAGTAACACCTTGGCGCTGATGCGGTCTAGAGATGGTAAGGCAGTGCTCCGCCTTATGTGAAGTGGCACCTTATGGGTTTTTTTTTTTTTTACATATTTTAAAATTACTTAATGAAGATTCCAAATATAGATTTTTTATTGGTAGGTGTATGGTTTTGTTAACACTTGAGATGTATGAGATCAGCTTTACTCCACCAAAAATAACCAAAGCAAACAAAACAAAAACACGATTCACAAACAGGGTTTGGATTTTGTCAAGGGTTTTAAGAAAGGGCTTTGAGAAGGAATCAACGAATAAGGAAGAACCACTGATCCAGGCGACCATTTTTCTCCGGCAGCGGTGAGCTTGCTCCAGCAACGGTGAGCTTCATTCTTCTTTGACAGGAGTAGAAATATAGCGGATGACCTTAGGACTTAGGCACTCATTTTGGCATCATAGAGGTAAGTATAATAAATACTTATATTTTTTATGTCTTCTTTTCTTTATATATATAATTTTGTTTCATAATTATGTATTTATATTATATGTTAATATGATTGATGATTGATGATTGATGATTGATGAAGATGAAATTAGTTTATTCACTTTATTGATTTGTTTTCTTGACGAATATCTTACATTGGTATGAATATGAACCTTTAATATTTATTTAACATATGAGTAATAGGATTCAACTAGGATTTGAGTCAAACAGATTAGTTTTATAAAAAAATTACACAGGAACGCTTTAGTTGATAAGGCGACGCTTTATGCCCACCTTATCGCTAAGGCGCTCCGAAAGACCCTCAAACACCTCCGTTGCCTTACTGCCTTAAAAACTATGCAAGTTACATAATCAAAGTGAATTCCAATGATAAGCAGTGCTGCAAATACTTCTAGAATCTAAATCATAAGAACCTTGCGGAAACAGATAACGAGACAATTAAAATGCACAAAAAAAAATAATATACTTCACATGTATTGCTAATTTGGTATCTGTGATGAACTTATTACAGTTCAATTTTGTGCCTAGATCTGCTAATGAGTGCCAGCAAGCAGTTTGTTATACTTTCCTTCTTTCTACCAATTAGAGAGGGGGGGGGCAAAGGAGTTCTGGAAGCATACTCTTGTAATCACTCCACGTGCCATGGGCAAACAGACGAAGCACATCAAGAAACACGGAGTACTCAGTCCCTTGAAGCTGCATCAAGTTACCAGTAAAACATGTAAGACATCTGCTAGATACACTATTGCAATAAATGAAAACCATTTTTGGGATGAAATAAGTTGTTCTTGTAACTGCTTAATGATTAAACTAACAAGTAGTAACATTAACAAGAATGACATATTCAATAAAATCATTCTTTTCTCCAACAACAAAGAAAAAGTAGCAACATTAACAAGCTTGAAAACATATAAACAGATATTAAGCATGATATGGGACAGTTAAAAGTTGATAATGTAGCTGCTTCCAAACACAATTCTAACTATCAGTAAGTAATAACATGAAACAGCAAACTAGGAATGTATATAAAAAGGCGTACCCAGTGCATGAGGCTCCCGCCACTGAGGAGTCTGGGAAGGGTCATTATGTACACAGCCCTAAACCCCGCTTCGCGGAGAGGCTGTTTCCTGACTCAACCCGCGCCCACTAAGTCGCAATAGAGCAACCATACTGTTGCGCCGAGGTCAGCCCAACAAAGACTACATATATACTATTCAATAGCAAAGCAGGCGAGCTCGGCATGATTAAGTAAAACAACTACCTTGAAACATCAGACTAAATGAAACAAGGAACCCTTCTCCGGATCAATAAGGAAATCCCCGTAAAAAAAAAAAAAAAAAAAAAAAAAAAAGGATTATCTGCTTATTGGATCCAAAACATTTAAGGGCGAATAAAATTTACTGAAAACGAAAACAAAAAATCCATTGAAAATCGATGAATTCCATTTCATGGAACGGCCCCAAAATTGGTTAAAAGCATTCAAAATAGAAAGGAAAAGGAATCAATAAAGAACCATCAAATATAATCTGACCTCGGCAACGTTAGGAACAGCTAGAATCTCTGAGAACGCGAAGAGAGAGGAATGCGAGGTTGCTTCAACTATTACATTCGCAAGAGATGCCCCTTTGTGATTCTCTGCTTGCTTCACGAAGTACTCTATCAGCTCCGCTTGCTTCTGTTCGATATCCATTAAAGACCGCTTAAAGAGAAGGGACTAGTAAAGCTTCAAACAAGAAGATGTAACTAAGGGCCCATTAAACCAGAAGAGAACGGTGATTTGATTTCTATGCGCAGTTGCAGAAATCGATTCGTATAAAAGATTTGAGAGATGGGTTTAGAGAAGGATTTCACTCTCTTCCCTTTTTCCCTCCCTCATCTTCATGGTTATGTGTCTCACTATATAAGGGTTTCCTTTCTTTTTTTTTTTTCTTTTTTTATTGTTTGAAAGCTAAAACTCCTTTTGTTATATATAGAGCGTGAAAGGCAGTTCACAGTTGTCACCTAAACACAATGTACAGCCACGATGCGCCTCCTTCCTTGGTCCTGAACTCCTGAATGGCTACTTGTCCATAATTACTTCTTTGTCCCAAAGCGTGGCATACATCAGAGCTTCTTGTGGCTGTTTCTCCTAGGGGTGTCAAAAGTGAACCCGAACTGATAAGACCAATTGAAAACGATCGAAAAAATCCAGATCGAGCCAAATCGAGGGCTTATTGGATTGGTTTCGGATTAGGGGTATTAGAAGTGTTGCTGCCAAAAAACCCCACGAATTGGTCCTGCACAAGCACAGACGGCGGAGGCCCAGAGCTTTATCCGGGGTTAGTCCTCCGACGCTCAAGTTAGGGTCGGCCGCACAGTTTTCAGCAAGGGAGTAATGGTGAGGGTCTGAGAGCTTACCTTCTTCCTTCCTCTCGGCCTCCTTATATCCTTCTTCGGGGCTAGGGTTTCTTTCTTGTCTTTTCCTCTGTCCTTCTTCCATACGACCGTCCTTCTTGTGGGGAATCCTTATCTGGTGGAGGACACGTGTCTCAGGGGTGACACGTGTCATTTCCCCACCGAGAGATCAATTTGGCTGTATCAGGAGCCCCCTTACTCCCACTAGGAGTTTCTTCCTGGGGGATTAACCAACTTTTTTGCAATCACCGCTCTTTTTCCTTCTCTTTTTTTTTCATTTTTTTTTTTTTTTAGGTTTGACCTTATTCCTTCGGCCTTGGCATTGCTAGCGACTGAGGCTTATGGTCGACCGAGGGCAAGGCCTTCGGTCGACTCGGCTCGACCTTACACCGAGCCCCTTATCGAGGTGAGGAACCCTCAGTCAGGTCCGTTCGGCTTTGGCCGCACTCCCAACCGAGGGGGAACCCTCGGTCAGGTCCGTTCGGCTTTGGCCGAACTCCCAACCGAGAGGGGGACCTTCGTCAGGTCCATTCGGCTTTGGCCAGACTCCCAACCGAGGGGGGGACCCTTGGTCAGGTCTGTTCAGCTTTGGCCGAACTCCCAACCGAGAGGGGGACCTTCGGTCAGGTCCGTTCGACTTTGGTCGGACTCCCAACCGAGGGGGGAACCCTCGATCAAGTCCGTTCGGCTTTGGCCGAACTCCCAACCGAGAGGGGGACCTTCGGTCAGGTCTGTTCGGCTTTGGCCGAACTCCCAACCAAAAGGGGGACCCTCGGTCAAGTCCGTTCGGCTTTGGCCGAACTCCCAACCAAAAGGGGGACCTTCGGTCAGGTCCGTTCAGCTTTGGCCGAACTCCCAACCGAGAGGGGGACCCTCGATCAAGTCCGTTCGGCTTTGGCCGGACTCCCAACCAAAGGGGGAACCCTCGGTCAGGTTCGTTCAGCTTTGGTCGAACTCCCAACCGAGAGGGGGACCTTCGGTCAGGTCCGTTCGGCTTTGGCCGAACTCCCAACTGAGAGGGGGACCTTCGATCAGGTCCATTCGGCTTTGGCCGGACTCCCAACCGAGGGGGGGATCCTCGGTCAGGTCCGTTCGGCTTTGGCCGAACTCCCAACCAAGAGGGGGACCTTCGGTCAAGTCCGTTCAGCTTTGGCCAAACTCCCAACCGAGAGGGGGACCCTCGGTCAGGTCCGTTCGGCTTTGGCCGAACTCCCAACCGAGAGGGGGACCCTCGGTCAGGTCCGTTTGGCTTTGGCCGGACTCCCAACCGAGGGGGGAACCCTCGGTCAGGTCCGTTCGACTTTGGCCGAACTCCCAACCGAGAGGGAGACCTTCGGTCAGGTCCGTTCAGCTTTGGTCGGACTCCCAACCGAGAGGGGGACCTTCGGTCAGGTCCGTTCAGCTTTGGCCGAACTCCCAACCGAGGGGGGAACCCTCGGTCAGGTCCGTTCGGCTTTAGCCGAACTCCCAACCGAGAGGGGGACCTTTGGTCAAGTCCGTTCGGCTTTGGCCGAACTCCCAACCGAGAGGGGGACCCTCGATCAGGTCCGTTCGGCTTTGACCGAAGGTCCGTTTAGCTTTGGCCGAACTCCCAATCTAGAGGGGGACCCTCGGTCAAGTCCGTTTGGCTTTGGTCAAACTCCCAACCGAGAGGGGGACCCTCGGTCAGGTCCGTTCGGCTTTGGCCGGACTCCCAACCGAGGGGGGGGACCCTCGGTCAGGTCCGTTCTTCTTTGGTCGAACTCCCAACCGAGAGGGGGACCTTCGATCAGGTCCGTTCGGCTTTGGCCGAACTCCCAACCGAGGGGGGAACCCTCGGTCAGGTTCGTTCGGCTTTGGCCGAACTCCCAACCGAGAGGGTACCTTCGATCAGGTCCGTTCGGCTTTGACCGCACTCCCAACCGAGGGGGGAGCCCTCGGTCAGGTCCGTTCGGCTTTGGCCAAACTCCCAACCGAGAGGGGGACCTTCTGTTAGGTCCGTTAGGGCGCAAACCTCGAGGCTTCGTATCCTGACGTGGCGATGCCATTAATGCTCGGGTAGTCGTACCGCCCTTCTCCCCATCTATATAGTGTGGGGGGCCATTTGTGGGGCACTTTTCTTTTCCCTTCGGAGAGCTCACCTTCGGCCTCGGTGTCCTTTTCGAACCTTCGTCTTCGTCTTGACTTCCCCTAGTTTAGCGACACCCACAAAAGTAAGTGATGTCTTCCTCGTCGGGCTACAGCCCATCGTCCTCCGAGAGGACGAGGCCAAAACGTAGGCATAGGAGTCCAAGGGAAGTCTGAGGGATGTCCTCGGATTCCACTGACTCTCCCTCCTCCCGCGACTCATCGTCCGCGGCCTCGCCGTCGGGGTCTAGGGGTGGCTCCAACGGCGAGGGGTTCAGGGAGAGGGTGCTCGATTCCCGAGCCCAGACCCAGGAGCCCTTAGAAGTGGAGGCTCTCAACATCGTCTCCACGATGGACGAGCCAGAACTGGAGGAGCTGAGGGCCTCCTTCCGTGTCTCGGACACTTACGAGCTCCGTCTACCCAGACCATCCGATCAAGCCATCTATTGGAACTCCGAGGAGCTGTGCTTGTACAAGGAGGACTTTAAGGCCAGCATTCGGCTGCCCCTCCACCCTTTCTTCACCCAAGTGTTTCGGCACTATGGGGTATGCCCGACCCAGCTAACGCCGAACGGGTGGTGACAAGTGCTAAGCTTCGTCGTCTTCTTCGTACGGCACCAGAGGCCCCTCTCCCTCCCCCTCTTCATTAATTGTTTTCTCCTTCAGGCCTGCAAGGGGCTTTCGGGTTGGTATTATTTTTTCCCCCAAAAAGGACCTTCGACTACTGAAGGGTTACCCGACTTCCATCCACGGGTGGAAGGAAAAGTTTTTCTTTGTGAAGTCGTCCGAGGGGGTGCCCTTCGGCACGGTTTGGGATATCCCGGACCTTAGGGAGGTGAACTCCGCCTCTGCCCTATTCGGGGCAGACGCGGAGTCGTTGGCAATGGCGAGGCGACAAGAAGACTGTTCTCCAGTCGAGGCCGACTACCTCAAGTCTAACGCCATACTCTTCAGATTCGGGCTTAGCCCGGGTGAGTTAGGCTGGCCCTCGCTTGCTTCCTTCGGGTATCGGTTCTTCGTACTGATTCCCATGTTTCTTTTCGCAGTGCAAGTCACCAAGGCCGAGGCTAAGGCCGCCGCGGCGGCAAGGCAGGCACAAATCAAGGAGGCCAAGGCGCGGGACGCCCAACAACAACCGAGGCCGAAGCGGAAGGAGAAGAAGGGGCCATCCTCCAAGACCCCGAAGAAGAGGTCCAGATTCGAAGGGCCGAGCACCGAGGCGGTCTAGGGCCTTGCTGCTTCGGACCGAGACGGGCCTGCGCAAGACCCCTCCCCTGCCGCGGCCTCCAGAGGCCCGAGGGTGGCGACGACGAGGGCCGAGGTGGGGTTCGTCCCTCAATGGTCAGTGAAGGAGGACGACACGCTGGCCGTCGAGCGGGTCGCTCGTGAGTTGGTGATGAAGGGGAGTCTTCCCCGAGATGCCACCGAGGCTCAGAAGCAAGGGACGACGGGCATGATCACGAATGCTTGCATCTTCATGGCCGGGGTAAGCTTTGGTCCCCCTACCCTCTTCTTCTTCTTTTTTTTTTTTGTCTTAGCATTCTGACCTTCGGTGTTTCATGCAGGCACAAAATCAGATGGGTCAACTGGCGGCTCGAGCCGAGGCTATGTGCCGAGACCTCGAGGTCGTCGAGAGGCAAAAGGTCGCCCTAGAGAACGAGCGCTCCCTCCTCCTCGAGAAGGTAGAGCACTTGGAGAAAGAGCTCGTCTTCGAGTGCCGAGAGTGTGATCGAAAGCTCGCGGAGCTGAAGTCGCAGGTGAAGGCTCGAATTCAGGAAGTGGAGGCCCGAGGGGTCGAGGAGTATCGGTCCTCCAAGGACTTCATGGAGGAGATAAAGCACGCCATCGCCCTGGGGTTCACAATGGGCGCTACCGAGGTCCGAGATTGGGTCCTCGAGCGTTACCCCAGGGTCTCCTTCGAGGACAGCGGCCTCATCTTCGAGGACGAAGACGTGGAGGCGGCCCCATCAGCCACTGAGGTTGCCGATGCCGATGGCGGAGGCTGCAGTGAGAAAGGTGAGGTCCAGCTGCATCGAGAAGTCCCCCCGACTCCCGGCCACGGAGGTTCGGATCAGGAGACCCTCCAAGTCGAAAACGAGGCTGCGAACCCGAAGGACGCCCCTTGAGGTCACCTCGGGCCTCAGCTCAGACCACCCCCTTTTTGTTATGTAATCAGCCTTCGGGCTTCTTGTAGTCTTGGCCTTTAGGCCTTATGTAATCAGCCTTCGGGCTTTTAATGTAACTACGGCCTTCGGGCCTGTCTTGTAATCTTTGCCTTCGGGCTTTATGAATGCATGAATCCTTTTTGTCTTTCATTTCTCTCGCCTTCTGTGTCCCTCTTAGTAATGTAGTCTTTAATCCGTAGATAGGTGCAAAGAGGCTGAAACCCCTAGTTGCCCCTCTTAGACGCATGGATCTAAGACTTGGCCAAAGGTCGACCCTTCGATAGTCAAACGAAGAACGACCCTACGAACATCAAGCAATTTTTACCAAGTGTTCACCCTCGGCTCCAGCCGAAGGGTCTCTTAGACGCATGGATCCGAGACTTGGCCGAAGGCCGACCCTACGAACATCAAGCAATTTTTACCAAGTGTTCACCCTCGGCTCCAGCCGAAGGGTCTCTTAGAAGCATGGATCCGAGACTTGGCCGAAGGCTGACCCTTCAATAGTCAGACGAAGGCCGACCCTATGAACATCAAGCAATTTTTACCAAGTGTTCACCCTCGGCTCCAGCCGAAGGGTCTCTTAGACGCATGGATCCGAGACTTGGCCGAAGGCCGACCCTTCAATAGTCGTCACTCCCGACAGTGGATTGCCTTTGGTAAGTTCCTTTGGCCCTGGAGTCGGGTCACAGGCCGACGGTGGGACCCTCGGCCAGGTCAGCCCAGCCTTGCTCGTGCCTCGGCCGAGGAGTGGGTGCTAGCCCTGCGGAGCTTGTTCTCTGCCTGAGGCCCCTGACCGAGGCGAACACTATCAGCCAGTTCGGCTCGGCCTTTGCCCGAGGCCCCGGCCGAGGTGATGACCTTCGGCCAGTTCGGCTCGGCCTCCGCCCGGGCCTTGACCGAGGTGTGGCCCATCGATAAGCTCAGCTCGGCCTCCATCGTCGAGGCCCTAACCGAGGTGAACACCGTCACCAATTCAGCTCGGCCTTTACCCGAGCCTTGACCGAGGTGTGGCCCATCGGTAAGCTCGGCTCGGCCTCCATCGTCGAGGCCCTGACCGAAGTGAACACCGTCACCAGTTGGGCTCGGCCTTTACCCAAGGCCCCGGCCGAGGTGATGACCTTCGGCCAATTCGGCTTGGCCTTCGCCCGGGCCTTGACCGAGGTGTGGCCCATCGGTAAGCTCGGCTCGGCCTCCATCGTCGAGGCCCTGACCGAGGTGAAGACCTTCAGTCATAGCCGTTCAGCAGAGTTAAAGGTCATCAGACTGGAGAATTCCTCTCAATTGTCGTAAACCAGCTTTCGTATTATCCATAAATGAAATCTTCCAGAGTCTAAGATGAAAAATTACAACTTAAAAGTGCACAAGGGCGAGAATTGCAAAAAACTACAAATGGCAAAAACTACAAACGACAAGTGTGCGTGCTCGCCACTTCACTACTGATGGAATTTTCTTAAGTTCTGAGAGTTCCACGATCGGGGTACCCTTCCTCCCCCCTTAGTCTCTAGGTGATAGGACCCTGGTCGTATTACCCTCGAGACTCTGTAGGGCCCTTCCCAATTTGGATCTAGCTACCCTTGATGTCTTGGGTCCGACACTTCTGCCCTTCTGAGGACGAGGTCACCCTTCCTGAACTCATTCTTCTGAACTTTGGTGTTGTAGTGCCTCGCGACCCTCTGTTGGTAAGCGGCGATCCTTTCTTGCGAAGTTTCTTTGGTTTCTACCAAGAGGTCTAGATTCGCTCGGAGCCCTCCGTCGTTTTCGTCTTCATTATAGTACCGAATCCGATGGATAATGGCCCCTATCTCCACTGGGAGTACAGCTTCAGTGCCGTATGTTAACATGAAGGGTGTTTCTCCGGTAGCTAACCTCTCAGTAGTGTGGTAAGCCCAGAGGATGTGGTGCAACTCGTCTGCCCATAGTCCTTTGGCATCGTTTAGCCTCTTTTTTATTCCTTGAAGTATTATACGGTTGGTTACTTCTGTTTGCCCGTTGGTCAGTGGATACCCGACGGAGGTTTTCCTGTGGTCGATGCCGAGGGCCTCACAGAACGTGTCGAAGGTTGGATTGGCAAACTGAGTTCCATTGTCCGTCACCACAAACTGGGGGATTCCAAATCTATATACTACCGCCCTTTGGAAGAAGTCCCTTATGTTCTTTTCGGTTATCGTCGCTAGGGCTTCGGCTTCTGCCCACTTCGTGAAGTAGTCGACTGCCACCACGGTAAACTTTCTTTGTCTCGTGGCTAGGGGGAACGGGCCTAGGATGTCGATCCCCCACATGGCGAATGGTACTGGGCTCGATAAGGACGAGAGCTCGGTAGAATGTAGCCTAGGCACGGGGGCGAACATCTGGCACTTGACACACTTCCTGACTAGTGATTCTGCGTCCTTCCTCATTGTCGGCCAGTACAGGCCCTGCCTTAGTACTTTATGCGCCAGGGCCCGGGCTCCAAGGTGTTGGCCGCATATCCCTTCATGCACTTCCTGGAGTGCGTATTCACCGTCGGAGGAATCCAAGCACTTGAGGTATGGCAAGGTGAACCCTATCTTATATAGCGTCTCGTCCTTCAGGAAGAAGCGCGCTTACCTCATTCTTATTTTTCTTGCCTCGTCCCTATTCTCTGGGAGCTTTCTCTCTTTGAGGTATTCTATTATGGCATTCATCTAGCTTTGGCCGTTTTCACCTACGGGTAATACCTCGCGGGGTTTTTCGATGCTTGGCTGTGATAGCACTTCGAAATACACCGCTCGTCCAAGTTCTGTGAAGTCAAAGGTGGCCAGCTGTGACAGTGTGTCTGCACTAGAATCTCTTCTCGTGACACCTGCCTTACCTCAAATTCCTTGAAAGCCGCTAACCTGTCTCGCACCGTGTTCAAGTATTCGGCCATCCTTTGCTCTTTGGCCTCGTATTCTCCATTCACCTGTTGCACCACGAGTTGGGAGTCGTTCCTTTACCATCAAAGCCCGAGCCAGATTAATTTCGGCTATTAACGCTTCGTATTCTGCTTCGTTGTTGGAGGCGTCGAAGTCAAACCGTAGGGCGTATTCTATTTTGAAACCCTCGAGGCTTACCAACACGATTCCTGCGTCGCTTCCTTCACTATTGGAAGCCCCATCCACGTACAATGTCCAAGCCTCATCTCCTCAATCCTCGGCAGATTCCTGTGGGTCATCGGGGAGTGTCGTCTTCGCTATGAAGTCTGCGAGGGCCTGTGCTTTAATTGTGGTTCTCGGTTTGTACTGGATGTCGAATTCTCCCAGCTCTATGGCCCAATTTACTAGGCGACCGGACATATCCGGCCGCAACAGTATCTTCTTCAAGGGGTGGTCGGTGAGTACGCATATTGTATGTGATTGAAAATATGGTCTCAGCTTTCTTGCCGCTGTCACGAGGCCATACGCCACTTTCTCCGCCTTTTTGTATCTTATTTCGGCATCTAGAAGGGTTCGGCTGACATAGTATATTGGCCGATGTTGCCTTCCTTCCTCCTTCGTCAGTACGGCGCTTACCGCCACTGCCGATACAACAAGGTATAGCTGCAAGGTATCCTCGGTGTTTGGCTTCGTCAGCAGCGGGGGTGCGGCCAAGTACTCCTTCAATTGTTCAAAAGACTTTTCGCACTCCTCCGTCCACTCAAACATTTTGGTCCCTTTTAGCGCTTTGAAGAAGGGGAGGCATCTATCTGCAGACCGAGACATGAATTGCCCGAGGGCGGCGACCCGACCCTTTAGCTCCTGGACTTGCTTCACGTTCTGGGGTGACCTCATGTCCCGAATGGCTTGTATTTTGACTGGGTTGGCTTCAATTCCTCTCTCCGAGACGATGAAGCAGAGGAACTTTCCCGAGGCTACTCCGAATGCACATTTTGTCGGGTTCAGCTTCATGCCGTACCGTCTCAGCACCTGGAACACCTCTTCCAAGTCTTGGATATGTCTTTCCGCCTTCAGGCTTTTTACGAGCATATCGCCCACATATACTTCCATGGTTTTGCCGATCATCCCTTTGAAAATTTTATTCACCAATCTTTGATAGGTGGCCCCTGCGTTTTTTAGTCCGAAAGGCATGACCTCATAGCAGTACAACCCACCCTTGGTTATGAAGGATGCTTTTGGGACATCGGCCTCGGACATTTTGATTTGATTGTACCCCGAGTATGCATCCATGAAACTCAGCGCCTTGTATCCCGCTGTGGCGTTGATGAGGAGGTCTACCTTCAGTAGGGGGTATGCGTCCTTCGGGTAGGCCTTATTCAGGTCGGTGAAGTCGATGCAGATCCTCCACTTCCCGTTTGCCTTCGGGACCATTACCACGTTAGATATCCACTCCGGGTACTAGATCTCGCGGATGAACTAGGCCTTCAGCAGCTTCTCCACTTCCTCGTCTATTTTCTTCTGTCTTTCGGGGGCAAAAGTCCTCTTCTTCTGCTACACCGGCTTCTTCATTGGGCTAACATTCAGATGATGTTCTATCACCTCTCGATCTATCCCGGGCATATCCGAAGCCGACCAGGCGAAGACGTCAACGTTGTTCCGTAGGAATGGGACGAGTCTTTCTCGCTGCAACCTTGGTATGGTAGCCCCAATCTGAAATTACCAAGTGTCATCCCCTTCTTCGACTTCAACTTGCACTAAATCTTCGACCGGCTCCCCCGGTTGATAACTGGCATCATCGCGTAGATCCTCTATCGGAAGCGCCTCGCCCGCCTTTTCTTTTCCCCATAGGGTAGTGGCGTAACACCTCCGGGATGCCTCCTGATCTCCCCGACACTCCCCGACACCATTCTTGGTCGGGAATTTCATCTTGAGATGGGGAGTGGAGATGACAGCCTTTAATAGGTTCAATCTGACCCTTCCTAGTATGACATTGTATGCCGATGTAATGCCCACCACCAGGAAGTTGATCATGACCGTCGCCTGGTGATCTCCGGTGCCAGCTCTCTTACCGACAACTCAATCGACCCTTCCACCTTCACCGGGACGCCGGAGAATCCCTGCAACGGGTGTTCGACCTTCTTTAACTTTCCCTCGTCTAGGCCCATCTTCCGGAAAGCTTCAAGGAAGAGGATATCAGCTGAATTGCCGTTATCCACTAAGATCCTCTTCACTTTGCAATCCGCTATGGTCATGGTGATAACCAAGGCATCATCATGCGGGGTCTGTACCCCTTCCAGATCATCATCTAAGAAGGAGATAACCATCCCCATCTTTGCCTTCTTGTTCGGCCATTCTGCCGTATGTACGCTTATCGCGTAGGCCTTCGCTTTCCTGGCAGAGACTGAACTCTCTCCAGCGGATGGGCCTCCATAGATGGTCGCTATAACTCTAGTTGGGCTCTTATTCTCATCTCGGGGGCGACGCTCAGCTTCCTCGGGTGTCTGGTTCCTTCGCCATTCCTGATTGCCTCTGCGGGCGAGCCCCCTTCTCTCATAACGACCTCCGCCATCTCTCCGACGGTTATCCCTCCGACCATTGCCGTCTGAGGCCACCTCCTTTTCCCGGTCTACAAATCGGCCTAGGTATCCCCTTCGGATCATTCCTTCTATCTCCCCCTTGAGATGCCAACAGTCCTCGGTATCATGGCCATGGTCTCTGTGGAAGTGGCAATATTTGTCCACATTGCGTCTCTCGGGGTGTCGCCCCATCTTTCCTGGCCACTTCATGGCTCTGGCATCCGGGGAATCTTTTATCTACATTAGTACCTCTGTTCGCCTTCGGTTCAGGGGTGCGTACTTCTCAAACTTCCTTAGTGGACTGGGGGCCCGACCGCGCTCAGACTTTCGCCTTTTGCCTTCTTCGGAGGGTTTGTCGTCAACCCTTAAGAGCCTCTTTCTCGCCACCTTCCTTTCGGCTTCTTCATCGGCCTGGAGGGTTTCTTCCATCTGGATGTACTTATAGCATCGTGCCCTCAGCTCGGTCAGATTCCTAGGTGTATGCTTCGCTAGGGACCTCTTCAACTCCTTGTCCTTGACGCCTCCTAACTGGGTCGTGAACTCCTCCTTCTGGTCTAGGCCTCTGATTGTGATCTTCTCTTGTTGGAATCGCTTCATGTAGTTCCGCAGCGATTCCCCTTCTTGCTGCTTGAAGTTGGTCAGGTTCAACATAGTCTTCTAAAGGGGCTGGCTACTAGAGAATCTCTTCACGAAGAAGTAACTCAGGTCGCTGAAGCTGTGGATCGACTTTGTCGGCAGTCGGTTGTACCATAGCCTCGTCGCTCCTCTGAACGTCAATGGAAGGGCACGACACATGATGTTTTTCGAGACCCGATAGAACTGCATTGCGACCTTAAAGCCTTCCAGGTGATCGACGGGGTCCCCTGACCCATAAGTGTCATACTTGGGTAGGCGAAAGCCGATCAGGAGCGGGTCCCTCATGACCTCATCAGCTAGGGCCGTGTCATTGGTGAGGTCTGGCTCGCGATTTCCCTTCTGGTTTTCTACCACCTTCTTGATCTCATCTTTCAGGTCTAGGATCATCCGCTTTAATCCTGAGTCCTCGGGCCTCTGTTTGTCTCCTTGGTGCGGATCCCCATGTGGGTCTCTGGTGGCGCGTTGCGTCCTGCCTCGGGGCACGAGACTCTCCCTCGCTCGGTTTCGAGGGTTATGATCGGCCCTTGTCGATCCTGTACTGCTTCGGTCTTCATCTCGAGCTCTCTCAAACTGGACGTGGGGACCTGGGGGTGCTCCACCGGTCTTATGAGAGACAGCTTTGGAGACTTCCCTCATAGTCTCGGCCATCCGGTTATATTTATCCTAGAGGTCTTCGAATTGCTGCCTCATCACGTACTCCTGAGCTGCAGGAGGCTGATGATCACTACCTTCACGTACTGAATATCCAGTCGAAGGCTGGTACCTGACGGACACTTCCCGGTCGTCATTGCCCCTTTCTCGTCCTATCTCCGCCAAGGGAGGAAGCTCCCCTGAAGGTTCTTCCCCTATGTCCATGTTGGACGTCGCTCTTGTCCTCTTGCAGTTGTAGGTTCTGTTGTTTTATGGTTGTCCTTATTGGCAACTCGGCCACGTGGCGGTGATGACGTGGTCAGTTTGGGTGATGTGGATGAAAATTATGACATGGCAGTGTCCAGTGTCACCAATGAGATAACAGAGCAGCTTGGTATGCATGGAGTGGTTTAATACATCATTAATAGGTGGTGCGGGTTTCTGGGTCAAAACTGGCAAAATTGGTCTATTTACGATCGAGGGCATTTTTGGCAGTGAAAATGACATTTTTGGAAGATCGGTTCTTCATGAAAAAGATAGATTGTAATTTACCTAGTCCAGTGCATTTGATTTCGTCACATTCCGATACCGTATGAAGAAGTTACGGCATTTGTGGCAGTCGAGGGCAGTTTCGGCATTGAAGATGAATTTTTTAAAGGAAGTGTTCTACATGTAACAATACGAAAAAAATACAATCTTTCCAACGGTTCTAATTTCATCACGTTCCGATTCCATATGAGAAAGATACGTCATTGGAAAGGTGTAGGGGCATTTTGGTCTTTTTACATGGATGATTCAGGTGATTGAGTCTTTTGAAAAGTCGTAGAGCATCCAGTTACGATTCCAATGCACTTTGTTTCATCTCGATCGGATATCGTATGAAAAAAGTTATAAGTGTTTCCGTAAAGTCGGTTCGAAAATCCAAACCGAAATTCCATCAGTTGCTCTCGGTGTTGGGTGGATTTTTCGGAATTTATTTTTGAAATTCAAAAGGGCTTTTGTGTAATTTAAATATTTTGAAGGTCTGAGTTGCAAGGGGTCTTTAAGCACTGAAACATATGGAGGCAGGGGCTTGATTGTAATAAAGAGGAGTAAAGGGAAGTGAAATGGATGGTCAAGATTCGACCACGTAGGCTTGATGCCCATCCAAAGGCTGCTGAGATTTTGGTGTGATATGGACGAGATAGATGCTTACGCGTAGGATTTGATTGGTTAGGTGCATAATTCTTGATGCACTGACGCTACACCTTATCAAAAAATGTTAGTGTGTTTCGCGCGTGTATAAAAGATATAAAGAAGATTCAAATCTTAATGATCTCATGAAATCATATTAAAGCCAACATGGAGGATTCGGATCCAACGGTCAATAAACCATTTCTCTTTTGTGAGTGGGAGACAAGCTCCCTTAAAATCCGGAAAAGCAACCAATCATAGATCGACAACACTTCTGACGATGTCAGAGCCTACGTCATCGAGATTCAAATCTAACGGTTTGGATCTGTTGTCCGTTGGTTTAATCGGACGGCTTGGATTATAAGATATTTTATATGAGATCTACGGTCAGATTTCGCCCCTGTTGCGCGCGCCGCCGGTGTAGTCTACACCACCCCTACGAAGATTCCATTTCAGGCTATCTCATTGCTCCAACTTCAAAAGGTCATATCTCCCTCATTTTAACTCGGATTTGGGTGAACTAAGTTGCAGCTTCTTTGTTTTTTCAAGCCCTACACTATGGAAGCAAGAAATAGGAGGTTTGAGTGAAGAAAGACTACGGTTTTGGTAGGAGAAGCTTCCCCCTCTTTGTTGGTCCTTGAATGAACATACATTCTTGATGATAAATGTTTTTAGGCCATTAAAGGAGGTAAAAGAGGTGGTTGAAGTGTGTTAATGGTATATTAACTCAAAGCCAAGGAAGAAGAGAAGAAAGCAATGATGTGTTTGCTTTGAAGAGCAAGAAGCCAATGAGAGAGAAGGTGTGAGCACCAAACTTGTCAGTACAAGTTTCCAGTCATCCCAGGCAATCGGTTGTGAGATTCTCTAACCTGTGATTTTACATTACATGTATGTATGTATGTTAGGATTAGTTGTGGCTGAATGTATACATGCTAGGTTAGTTGTGGATGAACTTTAAGCATGCTAGCTAGTTGTGGATGCATATGCTAGGCAGAGCTTGACTGTAGGGCATTGATATAAGCCCAATTTAATTGTATTATTTATTGTATGCTTAGTGGGTGCTAAGCACCGGGAGTGGGTGCTCCCGTGTAGTGGGTGCTACACATTGTATCGGCACTACGAGTGCCATCTCAGCTTCGGCTTGAGAAAATTGGGTGTGGGTGCTCCCGACTGTGGGTGCAGTCAAAAGTAGTGTATTGAGTAGGTACGAAGCCTTTACAGGCACTACTCCGGGGATGTAGGCAAATTGCTGAACCTCGTAAAAACCCTGTGTTGTGGGTGCTTGTTGTTTGCATTTTATATTGAAGTGCGTGGAATGTGGAATGGGTGTGCATACTTGGAAGTGCCTATGAGAGGCTGAGTGTGCATACGACTGTGTGCAAACAGGGACAGGTATATCAGGTTTTTCTTGGCCAGACATCAGACAGGTTTTTAGGGATCGGAATTGGACTCACTGATTCACCCCCTCTCTCAGTGACTGCCGGGTTACAACAGGTTCTCCCCACCATTACCGTCGGTTCCCACAGACGGTGCCAATCTGTTGCTGCCAAAAAACCCCTCGAGTTGATCCTGCACAAGCACAGACAGCGGAGGCCCGGAGCTTTGTCCGGGGTTAGTCCTCCGACGCTCAAGTTAGGGTCGGCCGCACAGTTTTCAATAAGGGAGTAATGGTGAGGGTCTGAGAGCTTACCTTCTTCCTTCCTCTCGGCCTCCTTATATCCTTCTTCGGGGCTAGGGTTTCTTTCTTGTCTTTTCCTCTGTCCTTCTTCCATATGACCGTCCTTCTTGTGGGGAATATTCCCCTCATGCAAACGACGTGATCGAGCGTGATTGAGTTCTTAGAATCCTTATCTGGTGGAGGACACGTGTCTCAGGGACGACACGTGTCATTTTCTCACCGAGAGATCAATTTGGCTGTATCAAGAAGTTATTAGTTTCGGTTCAGTTCGTGTTAACCCGATGGGCACCCGATGGGACCGACCGATCAACCTGATAATTTGTTGAAAATTAAAACCCTATTTGACACCTATAGTCCTATATTATATATCCTTCTCTTTGGAGTTGCAGCCGTTTGTCACTCAATAATTAATGAATTAATATATTTCATTCTCCAAGACAAGACCAAGAGTCCAAGTCCACTTTAGCGGCTGAAAATTTTGGAATTGTGCGGCTGTGCTTCTCTATAGTATGTCTTTCTACCACTTTCTTTGAAAAGAAGGGGAGCGCTTCTAAAGCTCTCATCAATTAATGTCAAACTGTGGGCCTTTTGTGTCTTTTTTTTTAATGTTTGTTTGGATCATCATATCCGATCATGGATGAATGCATTTGGTTTATTTTTATTTTGTAAGTATGTGAAAAGAGTTACACCCAAACCAAACCATTAGTAACTCGATACTAAAATACCGAATTAAACTGAAACCAAACCAAACCGAAATTGAAACCAACCAAAAACCAAAATTTTTTAATGGTTTGATTTTTGACTCATACATTATTGAACCGAAATCGATTCAAACCAACCGAAACCGCCCAATTGACATCCCTAGTTTCTCCTCCCCAAAACTAAAGATAAAAACTCTGTTTTTCATATGACAAGGAGAGAAACTCGTGGGCCTACACCACCGTTGGCGGACATTTTTTTTGTTTTTTTCCCTTGCTCAAATTTTTATACTCAATAACATTCTTTTTCCAAGTCCACTAGAAGAGTGAACCACCCTTCTCCTCTTCCACTTGTTTGACAACGCTCCTAAAAACGCGTTTTTTCGTTTTTCTATTCCTAGAAACGAAGAAATCGGGTAAAAAACATTTGATAATCTTGTTTCGTTCCACCCATTTTTAGAAACATAAATAGGAATTTATGAAGATTTATGTTATAAGAAATGGCTGTGACAAAATACTCGTTTCATCGTTTCTGGAAACAAGTGAAGATAAAAAATTATGGATTTGTACCCAATAAGAAAGCCTAAAAGTGAGAAGCGTGACTCTTTTCAAGCTCAAAAGTAATGGAATTTTTTGAAGTTCAAAAGTGAAGAGCATGTTATCAAACAACAAATTGTGCACAGATCGATCTAAGAAACATATTTATCAAATGCCCAAAAACCCGTTTCTGTTCCTAGAAACGTGAAAATTCATTTATGCCGTAGAAACGTTGTCAAACGGTGCCAATATTTTGACAACTACTTGTTCAGTTGTCATGCCCCCTATAATGTATGCTCCACGAGGTCATGGGCTCGACTCTACTATTTTCACCTTGTGCCATAAAGCACCCATTTCCCCCTCATCTTGAGTCCGAATCGGTTCCCCACGTCTCTCTCTCTCTCTCTCTCTCTCTCTCTCTCTCTCTCTCTCTCTCTCTCTCTCTCTCTCTCTCTCTCTCTCTCTCTCTCAGTGTGTGTGTGTAAATTATGTATTAGTCAACTCTAATTCTTGCCTCCACATCTCCTCTGGATTTATACATCAAATCGAAACTCCTACCCCTTTTACAGCCGCCCACAAGCTCTTGCCTTCCTCTACCTCTTTGAAGTAAGCTCACTCTCTTTTTTTCACATAAAACAGACCATTGGAGTCTCTTCTTCTTTCTATCGATTTTGCAGATGTGATGCCATGATGGTATGATTATTTTGTATCTAAATAACCTTCCCTATGCATTCACATAGCATGATTAATTTAATTTCCTTTGTCATTGTATTTAGGGTTTTAATGTGTATAATGGCATTAATGTAATATCGTGTGTTTGTAAATTAGGGATTTTTGTTTACCAAAAAAATATAGGGATTTCTTTATTTTATTTTACTGTTAAAATATCTTAGGATAGCTTTGTTTAACTTTTTGTAATATAATTAGGGTGGGAGGTTCTCTGAAGCTCTTCACAATGTCATATATTATTATTTTTTAAAAGAGAACAAATAATTATAAATAAATAAAAATTTATGTGAGGAAGCATAGGAAACACCTTATGTTTAGATATACTTTACCCTTTAATTTGTTAAGTCCATTTGATTTTATTATACTAATTTTTTTAGGGCTTGCATCAATGCAAGTCTTCATTCCCTCATCAATATAATTTCTTTATTTGTTTTATAGATTATTCATGAAAAATAAATAATGAAATATTGTGTTTTAAGTATTTATTATGCGATAAAAATACCAAAATAATGTAAATACCGATCAAACTAGGTGGACCGAGGTACCTAATACCCTCTCTAGTCTGCATCCATGCTCGAACCCTATATAACGTTCAGACTAGTTTGAATGGAATCGTGTTTTATTGTTGGGGCCTAGACCTTAATATAAACGAAACTCTCTTTTTATTTTCTCCCAGTAAGAGGATATTCTCACATTAATGGAAAAATCATTGTACTTGTAGTTGACTCCACTCACCATGGTATAGATGGGATCGGTTTTTTTTAGGGGATCGGTTTTTTTTAGTTTGCTACCAATATACGTATCATCCATCGATCAATAATGACATAGCAAATATATTAGATGCTTTTTCCTCCCTAATTGGGTGATAACAATAGGTTAATATAGGGTAATTATTGTTATGTTCTATTCGTAGTTTTATTTCATGACTACAATTATGTTCATGAGTATTAGAAATGGACTTGTTCTAACCTCGCTAATGTATCTTCTTGGTAGAATTTCTCTAATGCATCTTCATGACTCCATATGTAGGAGAGGGAAGAGATGGAAGGAAACCTTATACTCAAGGGTATGTAAATTATTTTCTTATACTATAATATTTAATAGAAAAGTGTTGGGCTACTATGTTAACTCATCTTATGTGTACAATTTAAATTCAATCAGTTTTTTCTTATTTTCCCTGATATTTCATGTATTGATTTCCTTTTCATCAAAGAATTGTTGAAGAATAGATTTTGTTAATTTTAAATCCTAGTTCGGATTAGGTGTGATAAACGTATGCCAGTTAAACTTAAGAAAAATACTATAAAACAACAATACGATCAGCTAGACTTATGGGGCAAAGTGTTGGACAATCAAGAAGAGTAATTTGAATGAAATGGCGATAGCTTAGATGAGGATGTTACACAGGATGTCCAGCAAAATCAGGATAGACAGAATAAGAAATGATTGTATTAGAAACAAAGTGGTGGTCGTTTCCATCAAGGACAAGCTCCGCAAGAACTAGTTAAGGTGATACGGTCATGTTCAATGGAGGCTCATGGATGCCCCAGTCAGAAGAACCGACTAGATTCATATTAAGGGTTCTATAAGAGATAGGGACAAACCTAAAATGACTATTGGCGAAGTTGTAAGAAAATATATGCATATGGTAAAGTTGGATTCTAGTATGACCGCAGATAGACATCTATGGAGGATAAAGACTTGCGTAGCCGATCCCCTGTAGGAGTTGTTCTTGGGGAGCTGTTTTATTTTTACTGCTACATTTTTATCTTTTCTTATCATCTTCTACTTTCTTGTTGCCTTATTTCTTTTTTCTATTGATCATATTGGATCCATGTAGCTAATCCTATTTAGTTGGGATAAGGTTATGATTGTTATTGTTTGCTATTGATTGGATGTGAAAAGATAAATTCATTATTATTTATTGGCATACTATATGTAGTCTTAAACATTTGGGTGGACTTATGAGATTCTTCTACCTGTAATATGTAAGATTTCCTATTAGGTGGGCTAGCATAGTCAAATATTTGTTTCCAAAACCGGTTTAGTTGTGTTGACTAAAGATGGAATAAGCAGAAAGAATCCAATATTATTGGTAAGTGATCTCTATGGAGATATTGGATTCTATTAGCACACCTTAATGGTATGAAATATTTATTACAATGTGTGGACCTAAGGTATTGTTTCCTTAATGGGGAGGAAACCCTAATTTTATTGCAGGGTTGATCCCTACCTTCACCCCTATATATAGTTATCACTGACCCATTAAGTGAGGCTAACGAAAAAAAGCAAAAGGGAAAGAGGGTAGATCAGACCAACATTGATCGTGTTGTACGAGGAGCATATACGAAGAAAATTGAGGAGTTCTTATTCTTCAACCATGGATTCAGGTATGCCTAAAACTTGTCTTTGTAGTGTTTGTCGTGCATGCTTATCGATCTTCATGAATCGTTCCGTATTTATTTTCTAAAGCTCTTATTATAAGATTATGTTGGAGGTTGCTTACAAATCCCTTAACCTTTTGGATCCTACAGGCCAAATATTTTTCCATGCTTCTTTGTTGGACAATTCAGTCTCCTTGAAGATTGGATCCTGGATTTTGAATAGCTTTGCCAGATTTTTATCCCTTCTTGAGAGGATGGCATGCCTTAAAGTAGGTGATGGCAGTAAACTGATATTTGGACAGATTCTTAGCTTCCTCATATACATTGCCATTGTATCCCATTGGTTGTGGCTAGGTAACCGAATTTATCTTTAGTGAATTGGTTGTTGATTGAAATTGCAATCTTGATCATATAGCATTTCCCCTAGATAAATATTATACTATTGTCAAAATCACCCTCCCTCTTAATTATTTTCACAATCAATGGACTTGTAATGGTAATAAATCTGGTGTTTTAACTATCAAATCTGTATCTTTTTTCCTTCTGAAACAGCCAAGGGTTTTATATTTACATGATTCTAGATTGGCTGCTAGTTCTTTGTGGAAACTCTGTATTATGATTTACAGGACGTCCTCCTCCGTCGATGACATAGAGGTAGAGAACCAAGAATGGACAAAGAAGAGGGTCGGAGATTGACTTTGGTGGAACTTTCTGATGCCTAAGGCAGAGTGTTGAGCAACATATGAGAGTTCACTTGAATAGGATATAGAGAAGAAGAAAAATAACCTTCAGGTTGGATCCTTTTACTTGGATATCCTTACTATTTATAGAGGATTATAAATGTTCTTTCCACGTTGGAGATGGCTGAATGACTTTCTTCACTCGTGTGTGTGTTCATGCATGGAGAGTTCTTGATTTGTGTCTACATAAGGAATAATATCCTAACCAATTGATAATGACTTATTTTGGCGTGTTCCTATGGTTTCCCCTATCAGTGTAGTTATCGGTTTTCTCACATTGGTGGGGGTGATTTTAGGTATATCATTTCATATCCACCACAAGTTAAAATGTTCAATTTGAGCTAATTGAACAATGAAATCCTAATTAAAATTAGGATTTATAATTATTTGCATGAAGATGAACCATGTTTCTTTTGTTAAAAGTAGCATCATTTTATAAGTGAATACATTTTAATAGTTGACCATATTTGTCTAATAGCTTAAGCTTTTTTACTTAGGTAAATTTAATATGATATTAGAATCATTAACATGTATAATAATGGTACATGCGTGAATAATCTTTTAAAAGAGGAGCCACATGTGCAATGTGCAATGTGCACTCCAGCAAAAGAAAGGCAACATATGGGGGGGGGATTATTTGGAATAATCCATATTGTGTTGAGCTCTAGGATCTTAGATAACTTCATATATGGGCCTTTTCTGCCCTTTCGACTAAAAAGGTTTTCTTGTATATAATTTTTGCATGGAAACAAAGAGAGATGCCTGGATTGCGAGGGTGATAGTAGTTACCGGGGTTGTCAATTGCCAATCCTAAAGGATTCATAGCTTGGTCATAATCGCTGATGTCTTCATATCCATTGAATAACCTATAGACTATTTTATTCAAATGGCCAAACCAAATAGATTAAATGATCAAACTTATTTCCTACAACCATCACAATGATACTTTTTTTTTTCTTATTTAAAAATTTGATCTACAAATAAAAGGGATATATATTTATTCAAATAAAGGAGGATCCACATCCCTCAAATATGAAGCAGAGTGAATACATAATTATTGGTGGGGCGTGAAGCCACCATACCTTAGAAATACAAAAATCAATAATGAGTTTGGTATGCATTTTTAGAAATACAATTGAAGAATGTATAATGCATTCCTAACATATAATGAGAATGCCATTTGGTGCGTACCATTATCGTATTGAGAAATAATGGGTGACAATACATATATCTCATGGTGGGGCCGACAATACATATAATCGGCCTAGAATGCCCTCTCAGAATTTTCGTACCAAAATATAACTCAAGATTTTCTGGAGCAAGAACATGAACAATTCTCTCGTGTGCATTGAGAAATAATAAAATTTAGTTGCTGCTTATACTGCAGCTAACCCTTGTGGCAATCAAAGAAATAGAACCTTAAAGTAAGAAAAATAAGAAGATTGAAGCAAAAGGCAAGTATATGAGAACTTGTAAACCAATATTATCACCAATCTGGAACTTTCCCTCGACGCTTTATGTGTTTAAGCCCTAATAATTTGAGAATAAAGAAACTCTTGGCCAGCAAGAGAAGCCAAGGATTTAGTTCTCAGGTATCAGAACAATATCGATATCTGCTGACATTGATTTTCGAATAAGCATATATAGATGTATATTGATCAATTTTACCCTTACTCTTTCGAAAAATTAGGTTTATTTATTTATTTATCACGATTTTATCCCTATTTCGATGCTAATTTGCAATCTTCGATCAGCCAGGTATCTGGATGGTCTTAGCCAACATAGATACAATATGGCCGATGCAACCGATCTGATACAGATACCTAAAACAATGAGAAAAACTGATCTTATTGTTTTGAGCTCTAGCTGATTTAACCATAAATCAAGAAGCCTTCAAAAAAAAAAAAAAAAAAAAAAAAAACCTTAATCACATCCCCAAGACCAGCCCTTGAACATTCTTTTTGGAAAGAGCCTCATACAAACAACGCATATATGAGTTAAAGTTGATAAAACTATATGATAGTATAGCAAATTTGAGACGAGGCTGGCCGACAGGTCTAAGACCCAAGAATTACTTATATATTTTTTGGAAAAGGTTCTCTAAAGGTAGTGTGATCCCTATATCAATGTGAGGGCCAATGAGAGCATGTGAGGAAGCATTAATAGTGACGGAATTTTTGTCTTTAAGGCGGTCATTTCTTCCTCCCCTATGTCTAGGTGTAGGGGCTACGCTACATTTTTAGCTTATTTTTCCAACTCCACCGAAACTGGATTAGACCAACCAGATCATATCAGATCACCGATTCATGGCTGAAAAATAAAAACAATCCGATGGCCATCTGCTTTTAGAAATGTGCACACAATGTGAGGACTCCATGCGCTAAGACATCAAATATGTTGGAGTGGAATGGTCATTTCGCTAATACTTTGTCTCGTGAGACACGGTCAGGTAGAGATATTTTTTTCCATAATGTATATATTATTATAGGGAAAGCCCAGAAGCCAGCATAGACTCTTTACCCGGTTACATGGAGGAGTGAAATGATGACCCCTGCCCCAATAAAATGAAATTTCTATTCCGTGTATTCCTATTGGTCCATGACCCGGTGTATTTTAAGAAAATCATACCGCCACAAACGTACAAGCGTACAGAAAACGTTGTTTTCTCTTTCTCTGTTTTTTTTTGTTTTTTCCGGGTGGAGTTCAGTTGTTTTCTCGTTCTCATCTTTCTATGCGGAAATAAAAGCACAAGACCTAGAAATAATTCGAACGGACGAAACCGACCTTTCCCTCCATCTCTTCGCTCTGTTTCTTGATTCCAGAAAGTTGGAAAAAAATGGCGGAAAGAGTACTGGATTCCCATAGCAACACAGCAGCCGTTCAAGCTACAAATGACGATGCTTCTGCCAGTAAACTGTGCGTAATAAATCTTTCCCTCTCTATTTTTATCTTTATTTCATTTGGACAATTTAATTCGAAAATTGTTGAATAGATTTCGCATCAATGAAAGCAAATTCTGTATTTGAAGCCGAAGGTATTATCTTTCTCGTCTTAATCGTCATGATTTGTCATTAAGTAGTGATTATAACCAATATTAGATGCATTTGGAACTCTCAATTAGTTTGTATCACAGAGGACTTATGTTCTGTCAGTACTGGATCACTGGAAGTGCGTGAATGAACAAAAAGTGCATAAATTCCTGACAATGAGAAGAACATGACATGGTACACATATGTAATTAACTAAGTACAAATTCCATTCCGTAAGCAATTGAATTAATGTTTTGAGGTAATTAGATTTAATCTCGGCAAAATCGAGTTAGATAACCTAAGAATCTTAATATGGTAGCTTGCTGCTGTGTTTATCTGCAATCATTCATTTATCATAGTTAACTTTTACTGAATAACGCTTTATGTACCACTGATCTGTGTAACGTTTTTATAGTAATGAATAAACAGTATTACCTATTAAGTTGCAAATAATTTGACAAAAGGTACTATTTTTTGCTTTCTAATCTATTTGACGGTATAGGCACTACCCTTCATCGGGTCCATGAGAAATTGTTAAGATAATTTTCTTAATTATCTTTTCATTTAAACAAGAAAAGGAACCTTACTGGGTGGGGATTCGCTGAACTGCCAATTTGCTTGCTTAGCTGAATGAGTGACAATACATATATGTCATGGTGGGGCCCCAAAAAAAGACAGGGTAGCCCCACTCTCCCCTACTCTCATGTTAATTTTAGTCCAGAAGGACTTCATATATGGAAAAATAAGTCCCACCTTTCTGGTTGGGAAAAAGTTTTCTTTATGGTCACTGTAGTGATGAATATCCACACAGCCATCTAATCAGAGAATATTTATGCCATGGGGAGGGCTGTTCTGTCCAAAATTACTGATTGGTAAATTCTTACGGTCTATCTCAACTATAGGGCTCACCATGTATTGATATCTTTCCCGTTGTATTCTCAATTGATAAGCTGCTAGAAGGTTGATATGGCCATTCTGACTCTTGGATAGATATGGTACGATGTGCAGGCCATACGCCAAATTTCACAACCAAATAATATATATATATATATATATATAATTTTTTTTTTAGGTGAGCTAAAAATTTAATAGCAAGGGAAAAGGGGAGGGTGATATACATGCCTGAAAGCAAAGAGAAGAGGATATATCCCTAGAGGGGGGAGGGGGGAGGGGGGAGGGG
>NW_024870489.1:243025-265457 GCF_013358625.1 Macadamia integrifolia
GGGGGAGGTTAAAATGGATAAAGGCAAGCCCCAGGAAACATCAATAAGCATATTCCTTGGGAAATCAATAACTGAGGGAAAAGGATCATAGCAAGCTTGGAGGAGATGTCAAAATAGCCAAATCTTATCGAATGATCTAGAGTTGATAGTTGCTGGAGAAGGTCATGTCAATCCATATCTACTCTCTCATGAGGGGAAGGTCAGCATTTGGAAAGGACACACTTCCATATGGGGGAAGTGAAAGGGCAGTGAATGAACAAGTGACTACTATCTTCCGAACCATTCCAACACAGGCAACAAGTAAGGGGGACAGAGATCAGAGATGTGGTGGTGGATAAGGAATGACTTAGTGATAAGGCAATTGGAGAGGCTTTCCAAACAGTGAAGCTGTGATGGGGGATGTGAGATTTAAATCAAAATGCCTTATGCCAAGAAATAGTGGAACCTGAAGAACAGATAAGATGCCAAGAAGAGGAAGAGGAGAAGCGGCCATAGGGAGAAGGGGACCAAACTATTCTATCCTCTAGGAGGGAGGGCTAGGAGAGAGGACCAAAAGGAGGGAAGAGGGGGGGGGGAGGCTAGAGGAGTCCAATATGCCATTCGAAATGATTGAAGATATAGGCGATGTCTTTGCAATGCCAAAAGAGTGGATTGCTCTAGGGCCCACAAGTAAGAGGAGCACACCCTTGGGGTGCCAATTATCAAGCCAAAGGAGGTCGAGGAACCATCGCCAATACAAGAGTGAATGGTGCCCAAAGTTGTTAGTCTGGATTGGAGGATTTTGCATTAGCCAAGGAGGCATTCGAGGAGATAGGGACAGTCCAAAGAGAGTCCTTGGAAAGGAGGGAAGAGTAGACCCAAGAAACCCAAAGAATGTTTTGCTTGGAGACTAACTTCTAGATAAACTTAAGAATGCCCGCAAGGTTGGCATCTTTGATTCTCCTTATTCCGAGCTTTAGATTTGGGAAGGCTGATGGAGGACCAATAGATGGGGTGGAGGAAAGTAGCAGAGTCAGTATTTTTCCAAAGGAAGGTGCAGAAGCTGGACTACACAGCCTTAATGATGGATTTAGGGATTTAAAAAATACCAGACCAATAGATGTTGGATGATTGGAGGACAGAATAGATGAACTCCAAATGCTCTTTATAGGAGAGGAGCTTGCCTTTCTAGAGTTGGAGCCTTTTATGGATTTGGCTCAACATGGGGGAACAGTGGTGGGCCAACAAACGAGAGGAGATGAGGGGGAGACCTAAGTACTTAACGGGAAAAGAGCATTGTGAGAATCCTACGAGCTCAAGGAGACGGGCTTTGGATTGATTGGGAACACAAGCAAGGAAGAGACTGGATTTGAGAAGATTAATGTGGAGACTGTAGAAACGCAACCCTAAAACGATGTAAAAGATAATGGAAAAACCAAGAACAAGTAATGCACGCAGATTTACGAGGTTCGGAAAGATTTTCTACGTCCCCGGTGAGATGACATCCTACTTCACTATCAATGGAGAATAGGGTTATAACGCTCTTCCCATATGCCTCTCAGTATTGCTTGCATTACAGAGAAAGAAACCCTTGCTACAAATATAAAGCGAAAAACCTTAATTCAGAGAGTACACAATTGCCCTCAATTAAAAAATTCGAGCAGGGGGCTGCACCCCCTACACCCTTTCTATGCAGGGGGCCTCCTGGCCCCCTTGCAAGCCCCACGGCCCATTAACCGGCTAGCGGGACCACTGTCCTACCTATCGAGGCGCTGCACTAGTACTCCCTGGGTTAAACTATGACGGAATACAAGACATCGTACACCAACAGAGACTAGAGAGGGATTCGAAAAGGTGAAGGGAAGACATGATGGAATCTATGGACACAGGGTCAGCTTTGGAGAAAATTATAAGATTATTAGCAAAAGTAAGATGGGTAAGCTTGAAGGCGTTTGCAGTTAGGGAAAGGGGAGATGAGGAGATTATTAGTACGTGATTGGATGGATTTTGATAGGACTTCCAGGGGAGACAGAATAAGAGAGGGGAGAGAGGACATCCCCAACGGATGCCAACGGAGGAAGAGAAGTAACCAGCCGGGGGACCCATTCACAAGGACAAAGAATTTGGGAGAAGAAATGCAAGATTGAATTTAATTGACAAAGACCAAAGGGAAGGACATTGCGAGAAGGACTTTGCAGATGTAGTCCTATCTAATAGAGTCAAAAGCCTTATGGATGTCTATCTTGAGGAGGGCAACAAGAGAGTGGAATTTTCTATCAAACCGTTTCATTATCTTTTGGTAGAGAATGATGTTATCTAAAATGCTTCTACTAGAAATGAAAGCGGATTGGTTGGGATTGACAAGGGAGTCGATGACAAATTGGATGCGGTTAGTTAGAATCTTGGCTATGAATTTATAAAGAAGGTCTCAGAGGGAGATGGGCCTAAAGTCAGGCATGGAGGAGGCCCCTTCCTTCTTAGGGATGAGACAGAGGAATGTGTGGTTAATACCATGGATTTTGGAAGGATTGAAGAAGAACCTCTTGATGGCCTTAATGAGGTCATCTCCAGTGATGTCTCAGTAAGAGGATAAGAACCCATGCTAAAATCATCTGGGCTTGGGGCTTTATTAGACTTATGGGAATGAACCGTGACAAGGATTTTAGGGTCGAAGGGGATAGCTTGAAGAGAGGGAAGGAGGTGATTGGGGATGAATTTATTTAGGGGAAGGGGGTGGAGGGGTCAAGGGGTAAGAGGGGGGGGGGACAAAAGAGATCAGAGAAGTAATACACAACCTGAGACTTTATGGCTTCAGAGTTGAGAAGGAAGGCTCCGTCTCTGGCAGTGAGATGAGGGACGGAGTTGGAATTGACTTTGGCTTTTAAGGACTTGCGGAAATAAGCGGAGTTAGAGTCTCCAAGTTCTAGCCATTTTTTGGTTACGGAAGCTTTCTTCTTGAGCAAGAAGGGAGGAGAGTTCAAGGGAGATGTCCTTTTCCTTAAAGGCAAGGGGGGGGGTTGAGGAGGTCGGACTAGAGACAAGATTGGATGGCATCAAGCTTACTTTTACAAATGGAGACTTGAGAGTAGATAATGCTAATGTGGAGGAATTCTATTCTTTTAGAGTAATTTTAACATTTTTGAGCTTCCGGGTGAAGGAGATGGGGGAGGAAAAGGATTGGATCGGTTTATTTTAGGCCGCCTTAACAACGAGAAGAAAATTAATGTCAAGGGTCCACATATCAAGGAATTTGAAGGGCTTAGGGCTGAAGGAGATGTATGGCTGGACGAAAAGCGAGGTGGAGTGTGATGCAAGATGCCCGGAAGATTAAAGGTGGCATGGGAAGTGGGAAAGGAGGAAAGCCAAGCCTCATTAACTAGGACTCTATCAAGCTTGTAAAGTATGCGGTTGACACCAATCCTTTTGTTGTGCCAGGTATATTGATTGCCAGATCATCTAATATCATTAAGACTTGTATCCTCTAAGTAGGATTTAAATCCATTAAATGGTTGATTGAGGAGCCTCCAAGCTTCTCATGGGCATACTTAACCACGTTAAAGTCTCCTCTCCATCCCCAAGGGAGGGAGCCAACTTGAGAAGCAATAAGCCTAAGGTCGTCCCAGAGAGGGATCCGATCTAGGGCTCTGTTGAGACCATAAATAGTTGTAAAGAAGAGGGAGATATTTACACTACACTAGGATTCATAATAGAGAAGTGAATAAATTGAGGAGAAGAGAGATTTCTGCGATGTGAACCTTGGAAGGGTTCCAAACAATCCAAATCTTGCCATTAGGACTAGAGAAGTAATTAGAGAGAAGAGACTCAGAGGGAGCTATCGAGGAAGCGACTCGAAGGGCATTGGCTTTAGGAACTCTTGTTTCAAGAAGAGAACATAGGATGGAGTTGGAAGCTTTAAGACAGGAACATATCTCAGCTTGCTTGGCTAAAGAATTTAGCCCACAGGCATTCCAAATGGTCCAACAATTCATAGAGAGGGGGAAGGAGGGGGCAATAAGGCCTCATTGAAATTGAGGTTAGGAAGGCCGAGACGAGATGGAGGATGACTCTGATTGTGTTTGTTGTATCACCTTAGAGGAGGGAACCAAGGGTAATAGGGAGGCTATCAGACCTAACAGGTGCTATTAGACCTAACAGGTGTAAGAGAGAATACCTGAGGCTGGGGTGTGTCGAAAGCTAGAGGGTTCCTGTTGGAGGAGAGACTAATGTGGTGGTCTTCGAAGGCTGAGGGAGCCAAAGAGATGCCAAATTCACCGAGAGAGGTTATGGAGGAACGTTTTGACGACTGCATAGGTTGCTAGAGATCGTACTGAGAATTGTAGATGATAGCAGACAAGGTTGATGAAGACGTGGCAAGGTCCTGCTTCTGCTTGATGAGCAAAACATGAGAAGGAAATGTTGAGGCAAGAGTTTCTACGGAGAGGCTAATGACGATAGAGGAGTTGCGGCTTGAACAAGAGGTGTAGATGATAGCAGCATCAGAAGTAGATGAACTGGTGTGGCATTGACCAGCTCTTACAAAGGGAGAGGAGGATTTCACGACAGGGACTTGCTCTATAAGAGGCAGGGAGACAGGAGGCAGAACAACATGGCATATGTGGTTGTGGATAGGTGCCAAGACGTGGCAGACGGGTTCGAGTGCTTAGAAGTTAAGGCGGTCGCACTAGAAGCAGTCGCAGTAGTCGGGAGTGGATGAGTGAGAGGCATGACAGAAGGTGATGAAGTCATGGAGGCAACAAAATGTTGCTGGTGAAGACGCAACAAGCGGGAGGGAGTAGGAGTCGTGGCAGATGAAGACGCAGTGGGCGGTCGCAGATGTGAGGAAGGCGAGGCAGTTGTTGATGAAGACGTGGCGGGAGCAGGAGTTTGTCGGTGGAGATGCAACAAGGTAGAGGGAATTGGTAATGGATGAGTCACAACAGGTAGAGGGATAGTGTGTCTTTGAACAATGGATTCAGGTGAACAAGAGAGACCTGAGAAGGACCGGTGGATAAATGGGTCAAGATGGTGCGTTGGATGGTCCAAAAGGTTTGGAATAAGGATGGAGTTATGGGCCAGAGGAGAAGGGGTAGTGGGCCGAAAGGGGGGAGTGATATTGGGCCAAGTGAGGGGGTGGGCTGAAGATGGGTTAGAAGGGTAATTCAGGAGTAGATTCAAAAGCTTACCCCCGCAAGCATGACCCCAATTAATACCATTGTAAGAGACCTTAGAACAGCAGCCTCAAAGAACACTCACAAGAGTAAATTAACCCACAAAGCAAACAGGCAATTCAATACCCAAAAACCAGAAAAAGATCACAAAACAGAGGAGAGAGATGGCAGGCTAGTCTGGGCTCAGATGGAGCTGAGCTGCTGGTCAATTGTAGGCCCAGATGTGAGGAATAAAACCCCCAAATATTAACAGATTCTGACGGCTGGTTGCAGAGTTATGGAAGTTCTTGATTTCTGACCTAGGAGAGAGAAAATCAAGAATTGCAGAAAAACCAGAAGTGAACTGCTTCCAATGGCCTTCCAACAGAGATCGAGTGGTCCCCTTGGAGAGCTGAATCAGTCCTTAGAATGTCTTGCGGATCAGACCTCTAAATTGGCCAGGAGAGGAGATCGAGTGGTTCCAAGTTTAGGTCTGAATCTTGAAATCGATCCTTGCTGTAACAGAACACAGAAACCAGAAATCTGATTGCAGAAATTAAGAAAAGAATTAAGAGAATGTGGGGGAGGAGTGGCTGTCTCGGCCAGGGCTTCTCACCCACAATTATCTCAGTTGTTTTAACATAATGACTGCAATTTCTTTATTCAAATCTGAAAATTAGGTTTACATAAGCTCCTCTATATATAGAGGGTAGGACTTTCCTAATTACAGTCATGCTAAGACTAGGAATAATAAACCTATGTGGAAAACAAATAGAGTCCTAAGACAATTTGGACTGGACATACCACTTAATAAAATCGATAGGCCCAATGGGCCTCTAATTAATTAAAAAAAAAACTACTAAATATCCCCTAGCCGATGGGCCCAGTGGGCCCTTATTTATACTTAATGACTTAGCCACTCAAGTGGACTAAGTGGGTGTTCGGCTGGCCTTCTTGGCTGGACCCTTCTTCCTCTCATATCTCCTTCCATAATGTGCATCTACATCAAAGGGGAGGTTAAGTTTTGGATTGAGTTTGGTCCTCTTAGGTAGGCTCAAATTAGAAAGGGGTAAGATTGGAATTACAGGAGGAGGAAGGATATATGTTTGCTGATTCAACAAGAGCATCTCGGGTAGCTGAAAGGCTTGGAGAGGCGATCGAGAAAGGTTTGGAAGCTGAAAGGGGCAAAGATTGGAGGCTGCGAATAGAGGATGGGGATAGGGAATGACAGCCTGCGCCACTAGCAGAACTGGCAGATTGCTGAGGATTGGAAAAGCTTTGCCCAGCGGGATCTAGGGCAATGACTAAAGGTTCAAAGGATGAGACATTATGCCTGTGATTTTGGCAGACAGGGGAGCCAGATGCTGGCGGAAGGACTTGCGAGGTCTCAGATTTCTACTCCACCTCCGACCACGACTAGGATGACGACTAGGGGCCGTACAGTTTTAAGGAGGAGGGTAGAGGGTGATGAGAGGGTTCTTGAATGTTATGACGCCTAGAGGTAGCAGCATCAACAGTAATGGTAGGAGGAGTTTCTTGACTCTCGGCTGAGGAGGGGTCTTCCATTCTTTCATCAGAGGGAGGCGGCTTGAGCTTAGAGCAAGTCTTTGAGTGATGTCCAAATACTTTGCAAGATGTACAGTGAGGGGGGACCCAGTCATAGCAATATTCCTGGTGAAAGGAGTGACCCTCATCATCCATGACAATCACAGATGAAGGGGGTTGTCGGCCAAGACTTCAACGCAGATTCTGGCATAGGAAAGCCTTTGCATTTTCTTGGTTCTGATATCTGTGAAGAGAGAATTACTGATCATAGAGCTGATGATGCTAAGCCCTCTTTCACTCCAAAGTGTAGGGGAAGGTTGGGGAGAGTAGGCCAAAAGGGGATTGAGTAGTAGTCTATTTTGTGTCATTGCATGTAACGATCCCATTTGCGGAGGAAAATTGGTTTGTTACCGATTTTCCAAGGGCCACTTTCCAAAGCCTTGAGCATATCTTGAACGTTTGAGAAGTTAAATAAGAAGACACCATTATCCAGCAGGTGTGTTATTGTAGAACCATGAGCTTTCCATTGTTTGATGAGGGATCTTTTCACAATGGGGAATGGAGGTCTGCTTCCTAAGAAGTGACCTACCAAGCAAAATTTCCATTTGGGTACTATATTGTCAAGGCATCCCGCTGGGCAATGGCCGAGTTTCTTGTCTCCAAGGATAACAGGGGGGAGATGAAGTGGAGGTGGGAGGATGGAGAGTTTGGGTTGAAAAGAGAGGTCCAGTTTTTGGAGGTGGGAGGATGGAGGGCAGTTGGGGAGGAGAGGGAGCAGGTAGGACCAGAGAGGTTCTCAGTGATGCAGATGCCTTTGCTTAACAAGATCGAATCGACCCACTATGGAAGCCTAAGCAAAGACCATGGTTCAAAATCTCATAGAGATCTCGGAAATTTCGGATTTTTTTTTTACCTAGTCGAGATGTGCTACGAATTACAAAAAAGTAATCAGCTCGGTCGAAATTTTGATATCTCGGCCAAAATTTCGATACTATTTTGGTGAGATACTGAAATGATACCAACCAAGGCTTATAAATACTCAATCTTGTTAGGGGGAGTCAAAATTTCGACTCTAACTCTACTGTCTTGGTGAAATTTCGGCTTCTCCTTGCATTTGAACACAAAATCACTCCATTGTCCACTAATTTGCCACATTATCACATCTATTGCTTTGAAAATTACTCCAAGTTGAAGGTCTACACATTTCAAGCTTTGGAAAGGTAAACCACTTTCCCCAAAACCATTTTTTTTGAAATAGTAACATAATTATATGTTGGATAGGGCTAGATTTTTTATATGTTAGACATAGAGGCCGATCTATAACCTCACAGTGTCGAAATTTGTTTTGGTTCATTAATATTTTTTATTTTTCTGGTTTAAAAATACATGTTCCATCAACTTAAAATGTATTATTGCAAACAAGGGTGGTTCATAAAATTTCTAAAACAGTTTGACGGTTGCTGCCAAACAAGGCAACTCTAAAACACTGTCATGTTCTAATATTTTTGAAAATTTAAGTTCTAAGCATGTTTATTAATCTTAAAACAAGCTCCCCACCAAGTTTTAGGTCATAATATGGCTGTTTGACCACCGAAACAGTCAATTGAGTAAAAAAAATACCCAACTCCCAGAGATCTCGTAGAGATTTTGGTATTTCGGAGGTTCTGAAACCACCGAAACACCGAAACGAAACAAGATTTCAAAACTTGGCGAAGACGCAACAACCTAAGCTGGGTTTTCGGACTGGCAAGGGTCTGTAGTTGATAGTTAGGGAAGCAGTCTTAGTATATTTGATTCTTTTTGTTTTAGAAGTAGATATGTAGTGGTATATTTTGGAATTAGTTAGTTTTTTTAGAGTAGTTTCCTTCCAAGTAGTTTCTATTAATTGTTTTGATTTTCCTTTATATTAGACATGTAACCAATTGAGCAGATCAGATTTATAGTATGACGTTTGAGTGGAATAAATTTTAAGACCCAGTTTGGCTGTGGAGTTGCTATTTCCCTACCCTATTTTCTACTTGCGATTCTTCTTCTGTTCTTCTCCTTCTTATCATTCTCTCTCTTTCTGGTCGAACCTCTGTTTCTTGGCCATAGTTGGAGCACCAAACAAGTGGATCGATCTCCCTCACCTTTGATCTGCTGGAACTGAAACTTTGCTCAAAGGTTGCTCTTCCTTAACATACCCAAACCCCCCAAACCGTGGCTCTAGAAATCCCACTCATCAAAGGATAGAACTTCAGTTAAAGGTCTGAACATAACCTCACCGTAGGGCTCAGTTTCAGACCTCTGGAACCTCTGGCTTGCTTGTTGTCTAAGGAGACCATGTGTTGCTTTTAGTAGGGCTATGTTTCAGATCGATGTGAGCTCTTACGAGGGAGTTCTTCCTCCTTCAATCCAATGGTCTCTTCCTGGTTTCTAGTTTTGATGGAAGGTTGGAGAAGAATCGTGAGTTTGCTGCTTATTTCTCTTTTATTCTGCTTTCCTATTATACTCTTCTCTTTGCCTCTAATTCTTTCATATCGCACACTCCTATTTTACTTCCTAGTTTATCACCACCAAATAATTAGTAATTCCCTTTAGGTCCCATCTCCCAAGTAGCTCATTAGTTAATCTGGTTATTTACAACTCTGCCACTCTCCGTATAACTTCTGTTTATTTACAATACTGCCACTACATCTTGACTATTGAGTTCTCTCATTTGGCTGGGCCCATAAGCAAACCGAACAGGTTTTTTTGAACCCCGGTTCCGCATCACTCAGTAGGGAGAGAAAGAAGGTGGATGGGGAAGGGAGAAGGAGGAGGAGGTGGAGGGGTGCCGGAGGCTATGGGACCTCAGAAGCAACTCATCCCACCTAACAGAGTAAAGTTGGGTGAGCTGTGTCTCTCAAAACCAGCATAAAAAAGTATTTAATAAATTTGAAATAACAGCCAAATGATATAACACAGAAGACTCCATTTATTTGGTTAAGGATATTCAGGTTGTTCCCAAATAACAAAATTTTGAGACAGCCTACTTATATATGAATAGAAAGGACATTGCATTATTAGTACTCATATTTACATCTTCTGTTCCATATGTCCGTGTTTTCATATACGGAAGGAAAAACAAAACAATATTGATTTCATGATGACCTTACATGAGCCATCTTTTAGGAACCAGGGGTCCTGACCAAGAAAAGTTTTTTCCCAGATGATTTGATGATGATTTTTATACATGTTGCAGATCTTAATTAAGTTCCAAAGCTTTATGCCCTGAGACTGATGCAGTCTTATCCAATTCAAACCATCAAGAGGAGGTTCATTAGTCAATTCACGGTTGATTTTCCGTTAAACTTATTTTGCTCCTTTCTTGCCCTTGGCATCACTTTGTTGCTACATAAATGAGTTCTCAGTTCTTCAATGTCTTCCTCTTTGACCAAAAAAATTGAAAAAATAAAACAATAATACTGATCTATGCCAAATATACAATTTTATTTCTTATGTTTCTTGTGCATATAATTGAATTTGCATGATAGATATGAAAAATGGGTGCTGTTGTCTTTTGGTAGGATAATTTTAGTAATGACCTCTTTCTTTGACTGGGAGATCGTGTGTGTGGGCTGTTTGCTGCAAGGGATGGTTAGTGGTGGGGCCTTCTTTAGGCATTGTCTTGTTTTCCTGTTTGTTCTGTTTGGAGACGCTTGCTTGGTACGTTACTTTGTTTCTCCTCACTAATACATGCCTTTTTTTTGGCTCCCCCCCTCAAGGTCCTGTGTGAAAAAGGGATACATGAAAGATGACTACATCCACTTGTTTGTGAGAAGACCTGTGAGGAGATCCCCAATAATAAACCGTGGTGAGTTGGAATATCTGTTTTTTTATCGCACATGCTTATACTTGGTTGAGCTCACTTAATTTTAGTTTGTAAATGATGTCCTCAAGGTTACTATGCTCGTTGGGCTGCTCTTCGGAAGCTTCTCCTTCAGTTCCTCTCTTTCGAAAGGCATTCAGGTGAAAAAGGGCATTTGAAAAAGCAGATATTGTCCCTCGGAGCTGGCTTTGATACCACCTTTTTCCAGTTGCAGGTGCATGGATTTTTAGTGAGCTAATCGAGACTCATCAACATACTCCCTGATGAGCCTATCTGACCTTTGTTATATTTTCCTTTTGGCTTTTCTATTGGACACACAATGTGTAAAAGAGCAGTCAAATGCCATTTAATGCCTAAGTGAACAATACTTTGGCTAGCTAGGACCCCTACTGCCTGCAAACATTGTGACATGTGGTCACTAGGCAACAAAGTTGGAGACCCTTTTATAGAAAGAGTTCTGAACCTGGTAAAATGGGAGGCAGTATTTGAGGGTGTTCCTTTTTGTGGGTGCTTGCATGTTTGGCACCCACATCGTTTGTGTGTCTGATCAAGCTAAATTTCTTTCCACATCAGCTCTACTGTGTGCATGTGTTGGTGGGGGAGGGATAATTACTTTATGGGAGGTGGTTCCCTGTCTGGGAGTGCGGCCTACGCCAGCGATCCCTGTGTGTATCTCTCTCCTCCCTTCAAACAATGGGCATGGACGTCTTTTCATAGAGAGAGGAGAGAGATAGGCACATGGGAGTGCTGGCATAGGCTACGCTCCGGACAGATTTTCCCCCTTACTTTACATTCTTCTTAGTAAGGTGTTGATTTTTGCTTTTATATGTATTTTTTTTTTCTTGAATTTAAATAAAATCTCAAAACCTTCATTCTAATGTGTCACCAACTAAGCTTCTATTGCCTTAGATTGTGTACCGTTACTGATTTTTGGTATCAATTTGTTGGTTCAGGTAATTTGAGAAGTTTCCGCAGTTACTTCAATCTATCGTATACTTTTCTGTTAGTTTGCATTCTTTGTGGAGCATATATATTTTTCTGATTGGATGTTTTCCCCCAGGATGAAGGGAATGCACCATATTTGTATGTGGAATTGGATTTTAAGGAGGTGAGGATTTAAAACATTTGCTATCTCATGGCTTTTGTGTGCAATTATGTGGCTTAATTTATTGATTGGGAGTCCTGTTGGCTGATTAAGGTTAAAACTGTCTAGCATGTGGAAGAAGTTGTATGGTTTATTCGATCCAGAGGAAAAGGCCTCTTCATGGTGGTCTAGATGTCCCCTTTTAGATGGGACCTAGATCTGCCATGATTGTATGGGGCCCAAATTTTGGGGACAGGTAGACCCATAGCCCCTAGGTTCCTTGCTCACACAGAGTTTGCGAAGTGGCAAAATAGGGCTTAAAAAATCCAGAAAATGGGAGAGTGCACAGTTTTGGTCAGAGTATGGTACACATGCATGGATGTACACTGGGATGCATGCCAATACATAGTGGGGAATGTGGTTGAATTTGATTCTGAAATTAGACATGTGGCCTATCTTGATCATCCCCTATCTATCGAATGGTTCAAAATTGCCACATCATCCTGAGATGTGGCAGAATCCCATGGAGTGAAGCCTCTCTACTGTGTAAAGGCAAAACTGACTATCAATGTGTACTTATTAATAGTTGCCACTCCAGGATCCTACATTCCTACTTATGTGTTTTCCTGTATTGTCAATTCTAATTCAAACTAGTAAGTCAAAGCAATGCATTTTATTTGCTGTAGGGTTGGTTTATTTGTTCGCTATCTATATATCAAAAGTTGTTTTTCCTTCTTTTTCTCCCTTTCTAATGTTCTGCCTAAAGTAAATTTTATTTATCAGTTATTAGAAATTGTTATTCATTTTTTCCTGTTTATAGGTGACTAGTAAGAAGGCTGCTCTTATAGACACTTGCAATCAGTTGAGGGATAAAATTGGGTCTACTGCATTCATTTCACGGGGTAAGAAATTTGAGCTGCAAGTATGCTTAAATCACGAGCGTTTATCAAAATGGTTTCACATGTCATGGAAATCTTATGAGTTGTTATGTACTTATGTCTTTATTTTCCTGGTATTTGAGCTATATTGATGCAAGGTTATTGATGGGTGTAGGGTGAATAAACAACAAATATAAAACCCAACCCAACAACAGAACCGATGGTGCAGATTCACAGCAAGGAAAACTCTGCTTAACAGCGTAATAGGAAAGAGCTTAACAATCAGATCAACAAATTAAACCTTGACCCCAAGGGGTTTTGGGTTTTTTTCTACCAATTGGGGCCTTCTCTTCACCATTCCCATGGGGATGTTTATAGGGTTCATAACTACTCCTCTTACTACAGGATGCTTGCCTAGCCAACACTTAGATCTGGCTCTACCCAACTTTTCTAGTTCACCCCAACATTACCCACCTGAGAGAGAGACCTCCCTATCATAGGCTGTAAATTATATAGATGGACTCTTAGTAGCAACCTTTTAAGAGTCAAACACTTGATTACATGATAAAGTAAACCAAAATAAAGGTCCTACTGAGCCTAGTCTAATTACAATAGAAAATCTAAAGAAAAACTATATTTCTGAATTCTGAGTGAATCCATTGTTATGCGACTAAGTGAATCATTTATTTCTATTCTTTGTATGCTAATTATGAAATGGATAATGAAATGGTGAAGATTGAGGAAAGAGAGATACCGCAAAGTAATCATTTAAGGTGTCTGGGACTAATTTTAAGTAAAAAAGGTGATATCGGTGATGATGTTCCTCATAGGATTAAAGTGGGATGGAGAGGTGTGTCCAGAGTGTTGTGTGATCGACGTATCCCTTCAAAGCTTAAAGGAAAGTTCTATAGAATAGTTGTTCAACTGGCTTTAATGCATGGTGCAAATTGTTGGGCTGTTAAGAAGTGTCATATAAATAATCTTCATATACCAGAGATGAGGACGTTGAGATGGATGTGTGGCAAAACTCGAAAGGATAAAGTAGGGATGGCCATATTAGAGCGGATTTGGGCGTTGCCCCTATTCATGATAAGCTTCGATAAAGTTGTTTGAGGTGTTATGACCATGTTCAACAGAGGCCTGAGGATGCTCTAGTAAGGAGGAGTGGTCTGATTTAGATAAAAGGATCCAAAAGAGCTAGGGGCAAGCCTAAGATGATTGTAGGAGATGTAATGAGGAAAGACATGCATAGTTTAGGTCTGGTCCCAAGTATGACCTCGGTTAGATCTTTTGGAGGGCAAGAATCCATGTACCCAACCCCATTTAGGGGTGATTTTTCTGTTTTTTTTTTTTTGCTGTGGTGTGCTCTTTCCCTTTTACTTCTGCTTTTCTTTTGTCATCTTTGATCAGGTCCATGTAGCCGACCCCATTTAGTTGGGTTAAGGCTGAGTTGTTGTTGTTTGTTGTATGCTAACTATAAACAGCTTGATTGTGCAGAGAAAGGTGAAGTACTAAGTGATAATTACAAACTGCTTCCTGTTGATTTGCGTGACATACAAAAGTTGGATGATGCCATAGCTCAGGCTCAATTAGATCCAAGGTATGCTTTTGTGGTCATCTCATCCCTCTAATAAACTCCTAACCACTATTTGTATAGGTTTGATATTAGAGAGAACTACATGGTCTATGGGTCATCCCTTTTCTCATAAACTATGTTTTTGTTAACATTAAAGGTTTGACTCTTGATTTTTATTCTATTCCATTGTTGGACATTGGAGAGAAGTTTATAAAAAATGAAAAAGAGGATGAAAGAATAGAGTTAATAGAATTAGAGAGAGGCGGCATGTTCCCATCTCACTCTTTACATGCCTCCGGATTTGGTTTCTTTTTTTTATTTAACTTGAATATGACAAAGATGCATTCATTACAAATGGGAAGGAAGGAGAATAGCATATTAGGGTGTGGAAGGACAATTACTCCCTTTGTTTTGCAAAGGAAGTCCTTTCCATTTTTGGACGTCTCAAATTTTTTGTCCAATCTCAAAATTAAGTAATGAATTTTAATGGAATTTGCTATTTTACCCCATGTTGATTACCCATTCATTTACTAGCCAACTTAAGGAGATTTTAGATATGGTACACCCCCCAAAAAAATGTGAGTTTAAATAAAGGGCATTATTGGATGATGAGAGTTCTTAATGCTTTAAGCCTTTAACCATTCCTCCTTTAGGCTTTCTTGAAGGGGATGGTCGTTGTAGGATGAAGGGAGTAGGACAGGATACTTCTACATGCCTCTTTGTTGGAGCTGTATATATCATGCTTGCCTAACTTGGAATTAATATTCTCTAATCGAGTACATCCATATGACTTAGCATATATACCTGCTAATTGGTCCTTTGATTTGACAAATGCTGTGACAACTTACGTGCCAAACTAGACTTCGACAAAGTGGCAATCAACTTTAATAGATGGTGTGATAGATTTTGAAAGACAAGGTTGCTTATGATGTGTCCAGTTGCTTTGAGTGTCATGGAGCAGTTTCTTAGATTTACTGGTAGTGAGCCTCTTGCATTTGTGACCATTACCACATGACTTCATGTGTGCTTTGAGCTACAGAATTCTAATCTGCTTTTACACTTGCTTGGTAGTTGGTACTCTTACAAGTCACCAGAATTCCTCCAATACTATTGAATGCTTGAATCCACCAATAGATCTCCTATAAGATGGTTAATCTGCTCATTTTCATCATCTTATAATCCCATAGTAAGAGATGTCATGTGGTAATTTCATTACGAAGAGTATACTTTATGGGCCACAAATTGGACCTCAGCCACATCAGGTTCCCAGGAGTAGGTGTCGCACTTCTATTGCTCCAAGCACCATTTGCATGGTTTTAAAGATCGGACTGTAGTCCGAATCATTCCTGGAAACCCTGGTGATATGTATCCGGATTCTGGAATGAGTGATCCAGACTGGAAAAATTTAGTAAATAATGTAGATCAGCGATCTGTTCCATGCCAGATTGGCTCACTATGGAATGACACTGATCTCGATCAGGAGATCCCATACCAATCTTTGTAACCATGACCAGTCATGCTACAGTGCCAATCTCGCCTTAGTCCAGATTGGCTCACTATGGAATGACACTGATCTGGATCAGGAGATCCCCTACCAATCTTTGGAACTATGACCAGTCATGCCACAGAGCCAGTCTCGCCTTATTCCTCAAGAATCTTTAGAACTCCTTGTCATACTTCGAATGACTGTCCACCTTCCATTGGTCGGTTTCTCTCTCTCTCTCTCTCTCTTTCACACACACACACACACACACACACACACACTCAATAATCCTTCTTGTACCTCACTAAATGATTGGCCTCTCTGTTGCTCCCCTCCTCTCCTCCTCTGAAGTTTGTCATATCTACTTACTCTATCAGGATTCACCTTCAGAGATTAACCTATGGCTAGTCTCTTTCTCTCTCTCTCGCTCTCTCTTATTGTTGTGGAATACCCTTGGTAATTTCTAGCAGTGTGAATTTTCTCTGCGTCCATTTGGTGGATAGTATGAAAAGGAACACCAATCAGAATATAAAACTCTCAATTTTTTGAGGGTATGGCTTCATTTTTTTGGCTGTATGCACTCAAACACCACCTTATCAATCTTGGGTGGTAACTTGGGTTTGCCCCCAGTCTGCTGCACTTTCCTAGATCTTTAAGTAAATTGCTTTGTTCTGCCATTGACTTACTATTAGTATCCTGTGCCCATTGATGTATCAGTTGACCTTGCTCCTACTCCTAGTTTGATTTAAAGTTCTATCACATGTTTCTATTATGACGTACTGATTTTTCTTTCCTTGGCTTTTGCTTCCCCAATTCATTGGAAGTACCTCAACTTGTTATAATAATTGGTCTCAATGTATTGCTGAGTGCTTTCTTAAATTTTAGTATACTTCAATAGTGCAACTAACACTTCTGTGACTTTAATATTGTCTTCATATAGCTCCAGCTAATCAGTTCTCATGTTCTATTGAATTATCAACTTCATTTATGTGATCCCACTGACATTAATCATTGTACTGAAATGTTTAACAAAGCTTGAAGGGTTTTCTTGGGACCATAAATGATGCAGGCATATCCAATAAGTAGACTTATTTTACTGGAAATAAGCTTTGGGTTGGATTATATATGTGTTGGGCATTTGGTACAAGGGGTTTCATTGTAATTGGCCACTTTAATGAGCCTCGAATATGGGTAGAAGCTAAAATACGTGATTAACTAGGAGTTATTTGAATCAGTCTTATGTTATAAGTTAGCTGAATCAATGCCTAGAGTTATTAAGAAATCTTTTCAGTTTATGATATTTGTTGATTAGTTATAAAGTCCTAGTCTGAGTCGGAGTATCATATACTAGTCTGTTTTGGCTATTCCAACTAGTAGTTTGAATTCCTAGCCAGAGGTTGTTTAGAGAGTCAGTTTGACAAATCCACATGGAGATGTACTGGACTATGGCTTCCCCCTCGAATTTAATGAATGATAGTTTTCAGGCTTTTTAAATCTATGTTAATGTGCGAGATTCATGGTGTTGGTGTATTCCTGTTCTACTTTATCTCTTTTTTCTTCTAGACTTCTAGTTCCTTATATCTTACTTTCCCGGTTACATCTAATAGTAGTCTGCAGCATCCCTGTTTTTCTTACCTCAATTTCTGTTTGCTTTCTAGCTTCTTATCTCTCTCATACTGGCATAGTTTCATCTTGTTAGAGTAGTGTCTCGGTGGGAGGTTCATGGGTGTCCATGGACCTGTTTATCATTATCATCGGGACAATTAGAGTCCTACTATAGCTATGTATTCTGTTTTAGTTAATATAAGAGATTCAAGTTGGGTAACAATTCTATCACACAGCACTTACATCCTCTCTGTCTCCATCCTTCTTCTCTCTTCTTCTCTGGCTTTGGTTTTCTGGTGTGTTTGCTTTTAATTTCCTTACACATCTCAAATTTCATATATTAGCATTTGCCCTTCGGATATATTTTCTAGTGAATTCTGGTATGCAACTCTGACTATTACTGTTGAATCTCAGCTCTATACAGCATGCTTTATTTTCCTAGTTACACTGGGATGGCTCTGCACACCTGAAATCTGATCTAAGATTCCTGAGATATTTTGCAGATCAGTAGTCTCCTTAGTAGAGTACTTGACATGAATATTGGATCAATCTGAGCTTTCAATTGCTTAGTTTTCTCTGTTCTGGAAATCCTGTGTTTGCAAATCAGTCTCTAGTTTGTAGCTCAGAATTGGGTTTACAATAATAATAAGTCTTCTCTGGCTGACAGTGACTGACACATTTCTGTTGTCGCGTGAGCAATAATTTTGATGTGCAGCACCCCCTATAAATCTTCCAAAATAAATCATATTTCACACTGAAGGTGTTGTAGACTTGTAGGGGATTTAGAAACTTTAATGTAACAATATTTTGTTGGGTACATGAATGGTGATTCATAGTTTGCATACACTTCACTTTTATCTTTCTTTGATTTGTTGCTAGTTGTTGCATTAATAGCACCAAGGAACCTTGTTTCCCCTTTCTAAAGCACTTATGATTTGTTTGATTTACCCATGGTTAGACTAGGATTGTCAGTGTTCATGGTGAGTAAAAATAATAAATCTGCTTCATTTTGGTGTTGTCATCAGCTTGCCAACATTTATAATTGCAGAGTGCGTTCTAATATACTTGGATCCAGATTCAAGCTGTGCTATAGTTGGTTGGGCTTCGAAGACATTCTCTACTGCAATATTTTTTTTATATGAACAGGTCCTACCTCTTTACGAAGCTTCTGTATCTGTGTCTTTAAGGATGTTTGGGATACCTGGGAATGAGTCCAACTGTCTCCTGTCCTTTGGAGTTTGGTGGTTGGGAGACCGTCTGGGATGGGAAGGATGCCTTACAGTGAGCCCAACTGTCTCCTATCCTTTGGTAGCTGAGACACTGTCCTTTGTTTGTTCCTTGCATTTGTCTTCTTGATATTCACCTAGTTTGAGATGTCATGTTTTACATCATGTGCCATTTCTGTAATATATAATAGGGAGAATGTTTCCTGTGGGGGACTGTAGGGGCTGCACCCAGACACAAGCGAGGGGGCGAAATGACTGCCCCGGTTGATGCTTCCAGGTGCACTTCCATTGGCCTCCACGCTGGTGTAGCCCCTATACTCCCAAACAGAAAACATTCTCCCTTTATAATAGGGGAAAAGAAGGCTGCTTGGTTGCGTAGCCTCTGCACCCTGACACATGAGCGCACAAAATTACCACTCCACCCCTTTGAAATAAAAATCCCATTTATGTAATATGCCCCTGCTGTGGTGCAGGGGCTGTGCAACCAGGCAGATATCTCTTGCCCATAATAATATATATTTTGTTTTTGCTCAACAGATTCATCCTGATGATGCTTTTGGGCAGCAAATGATCAGAAATTTGGAGGTATAGGGATTTTACTCTTTATGTCCAGGAAAATATTATGGCTTCCTCTTTTATTTCCCCATGTATTTGCACTAACATGTACTGAAAAATTATTATGTAATATTTTTGGAGAAAATTTCTCTGGGAAAAAAATTTATTTGAACCTTTTCTGTCTTCATTAAATGGTTTGACAGACTGCTCTAGGTGTGACTATTCACCGGAGTACACAGTACATGCTTTGTAACTTCTGTTCTGTATTTGAAAGGTTGAGAGCCTTTTGATTAACCTTTAACTTTCCAAAAATTGTTGGGAAGTTAACCTCGATATTCAACATGTGAGTTTCAAAGATCGAAATGCAGAGTGAGAAAATATGGAACGAAATATGCAATGTGGGAATATATGTTAAAAAATATGCAGTATGGCAAGTCCAATATGTTCAGGAGGATGCTTTGTGTTGCATGGTATGGTTGGATTTTTTCATTGATTGCTTCTTACGTCCAAAGTTTTTGATGGTGCATTTTGATCGTGGAATAACGCTGTCAATATCCCAAAATGTTTCCTTGTTCACCAGACAATGAAGCCATTCATTGTCCACTTTCTTGCCACGTGCAGTATGGATTGGGGCCACGCGTGGAATGGATTGGGGTATTATTTGGGATGACCATACATCAAATTTAGTAGCCCATCTCAAGCATATGGCCAACCACCCACGGTGTAGAGGAGTCTTCCTCTTGTATATTTGGTGGTTCAAATTAAAACTGGCTTTTTGAACTTTAGTTTCAGATATGGTGAAGTCCTATAGGGTTGAAACCTGACACGTTAGTAGAAGATGCCATGGACAGAATGTCAATAGTTTGAGCAGCAACCAGGTTGTTATGTGGCAAGTACACCCGCTGGATAAGCTATGTGGCACCAGACAAGGAAAATCACCGAACTTAATTATAATTTCTTTATGGGGATAAGTCTGTGATTATATTCTCATCACTGTAACCTGACTAGGGGTATCCTGTGATTTTTCTTGTTCTCTTTGGACTATGTACTCATGATTGGTCTTATTGAAGGGTAGGTGATCACTACCTTTAGTTTGTAGGCTTCAAATCTAGGAACTACATTTTTGTCTCAGAAAGTAGCAGCGTTAACATTCTTGGTTGACAACTAGGAAATGTAATGTATCATCTGTAGGCTCGTCACTCAAGTGGTGTTGATGATAGAATACATTGCATATGGTCTACATGCAGGGTGTCTGACCAACTGTTAACAAATTCAATTAGTCCTCTTTGATGTTACCATCTTATCTCTTTTTTCCCCCCTGCAAAGAAATGCTTTAATAAATCTCCCACAGTTGGTGGATAAGACATTATGACCATGCTATCCTGATGGTATGTTGGTGGCTGGTCCTACTGGTGTGCCTCAGATACAATTTGATCTATTATCCACTATACCAATTATTGATTTATTTAATTGATAAATAACCTGATGTTGCCGATTCATTTTGCAAAACTTGAATTCATGAGAGGCTTTGTTGAACTTTGTATTATATGCTCCGTCCTGCTACAAGTATGAATATGCTGTTGGCAGTCACTCTGGAAATTAAATATACTCTTTGATGTGAATATCATCTGTTGGCATCTCTCATGCACAGATATGTTGGGTTATTTGATGAAGTGTGTTTAAACTTTGTAGGATTTATATCTTTCATATTATACATTTTCATTTTTGTTTCTTCATTAAGATAAATATAAAGATGCAGTAAACAGCCTGCAAGTTTTCTGCAAGCTACGAATGCTAACTTTTTTTTGGCAATCTTTTGTCCAATTTACTTTGCAGAGTCGAGGCTGTGCACTTTTGGGAATAAATGCTACACCTACTTTATTAGCCAAGGAAAAACTCTTTCTTGACCAAGGATGGCAGGTATATGTTCTGTTCGCTCCCTTTCTCTATAATAGATAATTTCTGATTACCTTGCCATCCACATGCTCTGAACCCCTCCCCTGTTCCCAACAGGAAAAAAAAAAAAAATGGGAAGAAAAAAGGGTGGGGGTGTGGTAGGTGAGAATGTGAGACTCTCAATGTCAATAGTGTCCACCTCCCAGTATCTGAAAGGATATAGCCTATTTGGAATGACACAAATAAACTAGGTGGACAAAATACAAGGACGACACCCTCCTTGCTTCTGTGGTAAACAAGCACCCATTTGATGGGACATGTATTTGAGGGAGATCTCAACGTTAGGGAATCAATGCCATTGAAAATGCTGAGCACTATATATTCTTTTGGATGGTCAGAGCATAGAAGAATTATGTGGTTATGGACCTATAAAAGATTCTGATAGATATTCATGATGAAAAGAATGGGCCAGATATTTGCACTTGGGATCTCCTAGGTTGGACCATAAGTGATCAGATTTTGATCCATTAAAGTTCATGCTGATTTTATGTGGAAAAGAATGGGCAATGACTTTTCATCCTCTGCAGTCTTGAATCTTGGCCAACATGAACCTTGTATGTTTATGGCACTATGGCATCAAGGGTTGACCACTGGATTTTGAAGCTTGCTTGGTGTCATGGGTTTGCTTTGCTTTGGATGCTTTTGTGCTGTGAACTTCTTACTTTGCTTTCTTGTTTTGGTGTGGGTTGGGTGGGCCGGGAGGGTGCTTTTGCACTTCCGTTTGCAATTTGGTTTGTCCTCTCTATGAGTTTTTTCCACAAAGCATTTGGATTTCCCATTAATTTTTGGTTCATTTCCCCCCATAATGTTTTCTCACTGTTTTCATGTGTTTCAGAAAGCTATTGCTTGGGACATGCTGAGGGTTTATAGTAACTTTATTGATGCTCAAGAGAGGCACAGGTAACCTGTTCATTCTTTTGTTGCTGGCTGGTAATGGTTAGTTCTTCCTCCCACACCCGGACTGCACATGTGAACCAGTTGATAGATCTGCTGAGAGAAAATTGGAAGCTTAGGTCATAGAGGATGGCAATGTGAGAAGCTAGACATGATGAAATAAACACAAGGAAAGCAAAGAGAACCCTGTTGGGACATTCTAGTCTCTGTCCGAGTTTACTGAAACGCTACTTCATGTCAAACCTTTTGGATAATGCAGTGCTAATCCCTAACCATGAAATCTAGCGGAAGATTAGCTTGCGACAGGATCACAGAGAATTCAAATATTAGGATATCAAAGGATCTGATCTGCTCAATATACTGCTCGAACGCTCTATTAAGTATAAGGAACAAATCATAAAAATAATAAAGCAATCCAGCAGTCAGATTTTAAAATATGTCAAAATCCTTCTTAAGATCTGATACTGAAATTTTTGACAAGGAACCAGAATTCGACAGCAGGAAAAAAGGGTGTTCAGAACAGAATCAGTCAAGGGGCGATCTGTTGATTAAGCACTACACAAGATCCTTAATTGAAGGATCAACAAAATAGGAGATTAGGAAGAAGCAGAAACAAACTAGGAACCTTGAAAACGATTGGATTTTTTTTTTTTT
>NW_024870489.1:265477-391089 GCF_013358625.1 Macadamia integrifolia
GGGGGGGGTTAAATTGATATGGAAACTAAATAAAAAGAAAAGATAGAATGGATATAGGGATGTAAGCGTGTCGAATTCGGTACAGATGTTGCCACTATACATTCAAATTCGGTAATTCTAGTTGATATCCGAATTCAGTTAGATATCCGCGGGAGATGTAAAAATAATTTCCGAATTTGAGTTCGAATAAGTAACTTATATTCGAAAGGATATCCGACTCAAAGCATGCAGTTGCAGAGGGAGGAGGGATGCATATGCTGGCCATCTTCAACAGCATGAGAATGAGAGAATTAGAATCACCGATCAAGCAAAAAATCTCATCCTCTGCCAACTTGCAGATCTATAGCGCATCAACACTCTCCTCTTCCCATTCTTGATAGACTTAAAATTCCTGACCGGACAGAGAAATCCCTTTCCAGAAGATATCAACACCGAGAGCAGCGACCAGAGATCAGCAACCTGCCCTTGGATAGATCTGTGACTGACCACCAGAGACCGTTGCCAAATCAGATCTTCATTACCAAGATCAGCGACCAGCGAAAAAGAGAGAGAGGGACTATTTGTATCTTCTACAAATTGACTTTAGTTAGATCAGTACGTTTGGCAAGATTTGTCTTCCTCAGGATGGTGAGATCAGTGAAGACCTGCAGTTGCAAGATCAGCGACCAATCCTGACAATGGAAAAAACAAAGATGGAGAGATCTACGATGGAGAGATTTTTCACCTTCTCAAGACTCGATACTACTGATACTTAGTTTCAAATTCCAACGATGGCGAAAACAGTGATTGACAGAACTAAATGACCGATCAAGCAAAAATTTTGTTCTCCTTTTCTCTTTATGCTTCTGAGTTCAAGTCTTCGGGGCATAGTTCTAGTTCTCAGCAAGATCTCGCTAAAATTTCGTTTTTAGCTTTGGCTAGTTGAGAACATAGGCGATACTGGAAAACAACAATATCTCACTCGAAATCTTGGTGTTTTGCCGAGATTTCAGTTCATTTCTTGGTTTCAACTTGACTCAACCAAGTCACTAAATCCCATTCCGATGAAATTTCTTGCCTTTCTCTAAATCTTGTCTTATCTCGCTAGATCGCCTGTCTCGCGCTGCTGTGAAGAAAGACCCATAAGACTTTGTGTTTTGGTGTTTCTTCTTGCCAAATCTCACCTTACAGGAGAGATTATCAACTCCAACACTTGGAGATTTGACACTTTTTGATGTCTTTTAATTCCTTATGCTTATTTAAGTTGTTTTACACTTTTACTTGAATTATTTAATTTCTAAAGTACTAGATATTCTGTGGAATTGCCTAAGTTAGACCTACACCCTAGATTACCAAACCTAGGTTCCGAAGTCAAAGTACCATTTTGGGTTTGATTTTTAAAATATAATATTTCCAATGTGTTTAGAAGGCCTACAATAGGCTAGATGACAACTTTCATGGGCTAACTTGGCAATAAGGCCACCGAAACCCATCCCCGAGTTTTCTTGAGTTCATCTGCCTAAAATTACGTGGTTTTGCTGAGATCTTGCCAGATCTCGGTTTTTGGCCTATTCGAAACCGAGACCTCAAACCTTGCTTTAAAGAGGAGACTTCAAGAAACTTTGTAGCTGTATTGATTTTTATAATTTTTATTTTATTTTATTAGAATATGGACAATTCGACAAGAATGATAATGATTTCTATTAACTATTAAGTATTATTTATCAATTATTTATTGTTTTAATGGATATTAGGATATGAACAACTCAACATGAATCACATTGCCCCAATACTCTTTAGTATTTTAATGGGATATGTGTGGTTATGTAAAGTTGTACAAAAGCCATATTGGTTTTTATTGGGAGAGTTAAAAGAATCGGATAATATCTGATCAGAAATTGGGATATCTGAATTCATATCCGATTAGTTTCCGGACTGTGGCATATCAATAGAAGAAAGTCTGAAGTGACCATACACTTGGAAAACTTTCATATGTACTTTCTCTAAGGGTAATAGCACTAGTCAGTGACAACCTTCTCCCCAAGGAAAATCATTTAGCAAGCCATAGGTTGGTGGTTCATCTACGACATTTTCACGATTAAACTGACCATGCTGTTCACCTTGACGTGGTTTTGACCATGGTTTGAAATTTCGAAATTTCAGTGTGTTTTTTTTTTTTTTTTTTTTTGCCGAAACGAAATGAGGCCCGAAATAATTTTTGTACAAAATTTCGGTCGAAATTTTGGTATCTCGCCTGGCTCGGTACATTCCATGTGTTATAAATACCATATCTCAGTCGAAATTTTGGTATTTCAGTCGAAATTTCGACTGTTTCTCCTGTCTTGGTGGTTTTGGTTCCATTTGCATATTTTGAAGGAAAAACACTCTAAGTCTCCAACAAGCCTCTAATTAGCCACATCATCATTTTGACTTCCATTGGATTCCTACAAGATCTACACATTCAAAGCTTAGGAAAGGTAAAGTTCTTTCTCCAAAACCAGATAAAATTTTCAAAACAGTTCGAAGGTTGCTGCCAAACAAAGGTGCAACTCTAAAACAATGTCATGTCCTAATATTTTTGCATTTTTATGTTCTAAGCATGTTTATTAACCTTAAAATAAGTTGCCCACCAAGTTTCAGGTCAAAACATGGCCGTTTGACCACCGAAACAAACAAAAAAAATACACCATTTCGACTGAAATTTCGCCGAAATGAAACGAAACTTCAGTTTCTGAACCCACCGAAACGAAACGAGATTTCGAACCTTGGTTTTGACAGACCTCCTGTTATGTCAAAGACTACCATTTAGTGCTTTACCTGCAAAGGGTATGAGAATGTCTCTGCTCAGTGTCCCAACTAGTTGGTAGCCTATATGCCTATATTGAAAATGATTCATTTATAACTCTTGCCTTAGAACAACCGAATCTTGAGACAATTTGTTTGGAGGCAGAGCCTGACCCTGGTGAAGTTAACAAAAATGATAGTGATAAGCGACAACCTTGTTATGTTCTTTGTCCTGTTTTGACTACTCACAAGGTCTTTAAGGAAGAAGATTGCAGCAACAATATCTTCTAGACCCGAGTGAAGTGCATCAACCAATTATGCAACATGGTGAGTGATGGAGATAATTGCACTAATGCTGTCACTGAAGATGTTGTTCGTAAGCTTGGGTTGCAGACAAAGCCACATCCAAATCTCTACAAGGTTGCATGGGTGAAAAACACCAATCTCAAGATTACTGATAGATTTTTGCTCACATACTCTATTGGTGGGTTCGTGGATATAGTACAAATGTGATCCTCCCTCTGAAGGTGTGTCACATTTTTCCTGGACAAACATGATTGTTTGATAAAATGGCACAACATTGTGGCTATGCGAATACTTACTCTTTCAAGCAGGGCAGCAAAGAAATAGAGCTTCTTTTCGCCGAGGGTCTTCTTGAAATTAAGCTAAAAAAGGTCGCAGGATTGTTCCTCTTCAAGAGAGTTGATGTAGTGGCTCTAGAGTGGTTGGACAGATACGATTGGGTTTGGAAACCCAAGCCCAAACAAAATCGGCCCAATCTAGGTTCTTGGACCAACAAGGGTTGGTAGTGTTATATGGGTTTGTCTTTGTTATTTTATTTTGCAATGTTTTACTTTGAGTAAATTACGTAGAAAGTAGAGTTCCATTCCATTTTAGTCTTAGAATTTGATTAGAAGTCTTAGTTTCTTTTATTTATTTCTCTTTATGTACTTCCATAGAGCCAACGAAGCAAAAGAGAGACTTGCTGTTACTGTGCTTTGGAGCCAACCGTTGGCTGTGGTGGTTGTCTTCCTTGTTCCCCATCAATCCTCTCTCTCTCTCTCTCTCCCATTGTTTGCTTCCATCTTCCCCATTCACAGGTGCCATCTATTTTTATCAATGCTAGCTCTCTTTTATTCCTTATTACTATTTTGTCTTCACTTTTCCCTGTTGTTGGCATACTGTTTGAACCTTGAGAGATTGTGCAATCTCTCTCATGCTTTCCCCATTCAACTACCAACTTGAGGGTTAGGTTACACACTCCGGGCCGACCTTACCTGCAAAATCCCTACTTTAATCTTGCTGGAATAAAGAGATTGATATCAAAACCCAGTATTGGTTCCTCTGCTTACCTCCAGGTGTAGTAGTAGTAGTCCCTAAAACTCCTCTCTTTGTGAACTGATTAGGTCTAATGGTACTGGATTCATAGAGGGCCCTTTGCTGTGATTCCAACTTTAAAGCCCTGGTTCTTTTGAGGTTCTTGTAAGGGAGTTCTCCTCTTGGAAGATCCCTTCCTTTCTGCCGGTTATGTTGTCTGGAGGTTGAAGACAGCCTGCTCTCCCACAACATTTCAATTCCCTGCTTTCCATTATTAACCCGATTTTCTTCTTTTTCCTATTATATCCTTGATTGATATCATTCCAAGTTTCCTGCTATTTAATAAGTAAAATCCCTTATGCATCCTTTTCCTATTTAGTTACCAAGTAACTCTTGGAGGAGAATCTGGTTTATTGTTGGATTGTCACTCCCCCTTCTAAGCCTAGAAATATTTACCTGTTTTGCCACTATTCTTAAATTGACTTTTCCTATTATTCTATTGGGCCTACAGTGAACCCAAACAAGGTTTTCGAACCCCGGGATTGCATCGCATATCCTGTAGGCCCAAGGCTTAATGCAGAATGTTATACCTAGAAATGGTGGGGATGGTTGAAAAAGAAAAAGCAGAATTGCTATCCTTTTGCTCTCTCTATTTCCGTCTTCTTACTAGCTGAAATGTGTGATATTCTTATATTGTACTTGCATTTTAGTGCTCCTGTTCTTTGAAGATTCTCAAATTAGTGTATTGACCCATCTGCTTTAACTATCCTTCTCTGGCTATTATTTGTCATCAACATGCCCAATTCAAGGTGGTTCCCACCCTTTGTATTGCTCACACCTGTCTACTGTTGCCACTGCTGCGTCTAGAGTCCAGGAACATTGAATTTTTTGTTTTATGCCCCCTGTTTTCAGTATTTTCTACTCAATTTATGTTGTGCAGGATTGGGTGGATGTTAATAAACCAAACCAACTTTACAAAAGGTTCGAAAGTGTCCAGTCTGTTTGTAAAAACAATGAGATATCCTCTTTTTGTGGTTCCTTTGTGAACTTTTTTCATGTCTGAACTTCCTCCTCGGTGGGCCCCCACCCTTTTCTTGAAAAAAGCATTTTAATTATCAGAATTATATCCTCCCAGAGATTCTCATATATCATCTTCTTTGGACTAGGATTGAACGACTCGAGTTATTTGATGAATTCGAAGAGTGGCACATGATGCAGGTAAGTCTCTATATCGATCTTATTGTGCCCCAGAAGGGACTGAAGATGGTCAAGAACCAGGGATACTGGATGCATTGTGCTGCACATTCTTTTTAATCTTGATCATCCCAGTCACCATTGGGCCCAATCAAGGGCATTTCTTCTCTTATTCTAAATTGAATCATCCAAATCATCCAAATCATCTTAGCAAAATTTACATTTCTTGGACACCCATGAAAATATGAGATGGCTTATAGTTTTTTTTTTGGGGGGGGGGATCATGCAGCCATAGTAGTCCTGTTTAGTGGGGGACCAACAACTTTTAAAGTACATATTGACAGGGATCCCTGATAACAATATGCAATCCTTGCATAAAGCAGACAAAGATGTTGCCCCTAAACCACACCCTACCTCCATGGGCATGGGTCAGAGTGTGACTGCATGGTAGTTAGATTTTTAGATCCCCATGCATTCTATGCTGCAAATGATTCTTGGCCGTCAAGATATTTGGGCCTGGACCCCACCTGTTTCCTTTTTATTTTTTTGTTTTAAGTTGCACGGTACAGATTATATAGACTAGAATTGTTTCTGATAAGGATCTTTTTTGTCCTTCGTTTTTACAAAATTTCTGGTTTCCAGGAACATTATTGCGTGGCTTGTGCAATCAACGACGCCATGGTACGTCCCCCTTCCTCTCAATTAAATTTAAGGCAGGGGATTCCTGCCAGGGTTCGTTGCCCTGCAACAGGGGTGGATTTCCCCATTTCATTGGGTGCGCAGGTGTAGGCGCCACAACCCATGGTAAAAATATGGTACTGTATTGGTATATTTGAAGGCAAAAAAATCCAATACAACCGATACAAATCTATATGTATCCGATACGATATTGGAATTGGTTGATATCACCACTCATACCATAAATTAGGATTTAATCTTGTTTAAGAATGCCCTTTTTTTTTTTTTTTTTTCATAGAATATTCCTAGGCTTCACTGTGCATGGTGAAGTGTCACGCTTCACTAATTTATCTCATGCCACTTGTTTTCCGTTTCTAAGATGCAAACCTGTAACTCAGGGGTTGTTCGATGGCTACGGGTTTCCAACCGATGATGATCCCCGAGAAGACATGTCGACGTCGGGAACTTCACCATGAGGCGTGAACAGAAGCCGAAAAGGTGATAATTAAAGAGGATTAGTTTCAGTCATTTTCTGAAAGTCTAGGAAGGAAATAAGCTTGTTTTTGAAGTCACCTGCAACTGACACGTGTTGTGTTAAGCATTTTGTAGAAGGGCGTGTGTCGGAGTCAGACGGCAATTCGGCAAAGCATATCCTTTCTTGGACAGCTGTTTTGTTTGGCAAAAAGGATGGACCCCACCCTCCAGTCCTCCACCGTATTTCCCCACAGGTAGTTAGTGGATGTGTGGGGTTTCCGCTTTTATGTGACCTTTTATCGCTTCCATTCGATGTAAGTTGACTATAATGCCATTTCATTTGTTGATTGATATTGGTGGTCATTGTCATGCTCCGAGCCGGTGGATGCGTACTGTGAAAGAGTATTCTGTTATGCACTCATGTCCCTTTATAACTTGATGAAATTACCCCTTACCCCCGCCCCCAACAATTTCTGTAAATTAAGGAATTTCAAGGTCAAATATTAAAAATTATAAATATTTAAAAGCATACAATGGATATGGATTGACCTATTGGTTGGTATTTTTTTTGGCAGTAGAAAGCTACTTCATTCGTGTAGGTACATGTTGGTGTGTTGGGTAAAGTGGTTTTTTTCTCCCTTTTTTTTTTTTTTTTTTTAATTTTTGTTATGATTTTGATGTATTTAGGTTGGTGAAAAAGATAAATGACCTGCACTTCGGATTCTCTTTACATTCTATTGTGATTTCATCATTATTCTTAATCTTATTGACGAGGTTTTGAGATACCATTTTCACTATTTTAAGAGTCCCATCTGAGTGTTGAATCTATGAGCGCAGAAATTTTCTTTTATCATGGGTGAAGAATGAAAACTTGGTCCAAAATGTAGTTTTTGATAAATTTTTTATATTTAGTAAAGCTCTAAGAAATCTTCTTTTGGATGACTGGGAGTTGGGAGGACCTGTGTGAGATTCTATGTTATAAGCAAGAATCATTGTTACCTAGTGCAAATGAGTAATCAAATCACATTTGAGGGTATATTAAGATCAAGTTCTCCATCAGCCGTGGTCATGAGGATCTCTTCACTGAGGCCTAGAGATGGTTTCCATATGGAGGGGACCGGCGGAGTAAGAAAATTCTCTCCTTAGAAGTTTTGTACAAGGAAAGTTTAGCACACCAAGGACTTCATCATATGATTCCATAATTGGACACTTTTGGAGGGTCAGTTTCATCATGAAACTCTCATTCCTACGAGCTTGAAAATTCTTTTTCAATCGAATCAAATGAAAGATGTTATGAAGTTTTTTTTCACCGTTGGTTGGTTAAAGAAAGTTTGCTCAAGATTTTATGTTGGTTGGTTAAAGAAAGTTTGCTCAAGATGTTATGGTTTACGAGGTTTTCTTTTCACTGTTGGTGGATGAAAGGAAGTTTGCTCAAGATGCTAGGGCTTATGAGGTTCTCTATTCATAAAGTTCGCTCAAGATTTTATGGTTTACGAGGTTCTGTTTTCACTGTTGGTGGGTGAAAGGAAGTTTGCTCAAGATGTTATGGTTTACGAGGTTCTCTTTTCACTTTTGGTTGGTTAAAGGAAGTTTGGACCTTTTCATATTATCTGAAAAAAAAGAAAAGAAAAAAAAGGATAATCTTGAATTTAAACCTGGATCCTCTCCAATGGCCTAGTGTGTCCTGCATGTGCATTGGATGTTTGCCTGATTGTGAAATGTGCATTGGACGTATTGACGCACTTGAGAGAGGATTTGGTTCCTTTAAATTTGACGAGGGTTGAGAGGTTGATTTTGTCATTTGAGAGGAAATAACATTGTTTTAGGCACGAGAGACTTCATTGATGCAGAGAAGTCAAAGGTCCAAAGGGGGCAAAAGGAGGGGTGGGCTTTGATGTCTTCAATGTGGACGGAAACGGCTGTTTTAAAAAAAATGAGAGGGATGGATCGAAAGGGGTTACTTTTCCGTTATTCTGACTAAATTTTAACGGGGAAATGGGAATCCTAAATCGTAAACGCATTTACGCATGTGCACTCGGCGAGGGAAAGGCGGAGAAACCTTTCTCGTTTTCCACTGCCTTTCAATTCCCTTTCCTTTGGGTGTTCTGTATTTTGTTTTTTATTTTTTATTTTAATTTTTTACTGAAAGTTGATAGTAGCTGGAAAAAAGTTATATATCGTAAACGCATTTACGCAGGGACACTCCGCGAGGGAAAGGCGGAGAAACCTTTCTCGTTTTCCACTTCCTTTCAACTCCCTTTCCTTTGGGTGTTCTGTATTTTATTTTTTTTACTGAAAGGGCACACTAGCTGGAAAAAGTTATATGAGCAACTTGGGTTGGGTACACTTAGTCCCTCTATGTCTCCCTTGCCCTATAATGTACAATATTGTTTGGTTGCACCTCTTTGTTATCTCATCTCTATTGCTTGTTTAGAGAATTTTTTTTGTTATATTACAACGGCGAGAGCATGCTACTCGTTAAGGCATATACACACTAGAGCCCACGATCAATGGAAAAGCATGCGCGAGCATCTTTAGCTTAAGGTAACATGATCTCTTTGCATCCACTATGTCTTGGCGTAAGTACATGGTATCGGGTAGTGTTCTTTCTTTCATATTATATATATGAGCAAGAGATTGCAATGTGGTCGCGTGACTTCTTCATCAGTGTAGCGTGGGGGACCAATGAGAGCACTTTCTAGAACATTCATAAGGATGAGATTCTTAATTTCAATGGGGGCGGGCCGGTAATCTTGTGGGCTCCTTTAGGTAGAGGAACTACACGACCATGTAGCATTCTTTTTCCTTGCATATAAATTCAATAAAAAAGACCCCCACATAGTTGGAGTGGGGACTCCTCATGTAGATCACAATGACACTCTCTTCGGACAAAATGTGAGTCCTTATGACATTTTCGGCCATTGCCATTTACTTAAACTGACCCATCGATTTATTATAATTTTTGAGCAAGTGTTTTCCGTTCGAGAATGACCTCTGTGCCCAAACATAGGGGATGCATTCCCAAAAATGGCAGAGTTTCTTTTCACATTCCCTGTGGCTGTTATATGCAAGGGAACAAAACACTTTGTCCCATAATTTTTATACTACTCTTTGGAAACGGATACATGAACTCTTTTGACCAGTTTTGTGCAACAAAAACAATACTCGAAGTTTTAAATGGCAGATTCGCATTTGCTGTATTCTTTCGTGAAGGAAACAAAAGCTTCATTGTGAAAATTAAGAAAGTTAAAGAGAATGAGAACCTATCAAAAGACCATCCTGAAAATCTTATTACAAAGACAGCCTTCCTTCCCAGTATTCTTATTTCTTTCTCTTTCTACTTCTTTGCCAAAGCTAAATACACAACTTTTCCGGAGGGAACAAGAAAGTTAATTTATAAATGGGAATATGTACTGTTTGGTTTGGTTCATCTCTACCCCCAAAAATAAAAAGTACTGTTCATGAAGCTTTGGTGAAGGAGAAGATTTCAGGGGACTTTCTTATTAAATACATGAATTGTTTAATCTATGCAAACATCCGACGTATTTGTGGAAACACTTGCAGCTTCCAATGCCCAAGGGAAGTTTTTTGGGTAATGGGGAAGGGAGTAAGTTTAGGTATTTGGCCATGTGTCATGGATCAGAGGGTCATATTTATGAAACCCTCTATATTTTAAACCCCCCCCCCTCAAAAAAAAAAAAAAAACAAAATAAATCTATAGAACCCTCTATTATTGTAAGATGAATATATATATATATAGCCTTAATAGGATTTAATAATTTAATTAGAAACCTAACATTGAATTAAAATTCTTTACCAAAAAAAATAAAAAAATATTAAATTAAAATTCTCCATTGTTTATTCTTCTTATTCATATGGGATTGAAGGTCAGTTTAAATATATATTTTTTGGGTGTGAGTACTTTATCGGTCTGACATGGGAAACATCAGACGATCAAATCAATGAGAGATTTGTGTAGGAATATATTTAGCGTACGTTAAGAGAGGGGGTGAGTGCAGACTTCTTACATCCTGCAGAGTCTAGGTATTTTCTACGCTAAATTGACAAGGTTCTTTTTCCCATATTTTTTTTAGAAATAAGAAACTTGAAAGGCATGGCCCCTACACCTAGACATAATTGAGTCATGAAAGATAGAAATTTTTCCCTTTTAGGTTCCACACGTATTCCCATTAGTCACCATACTGGTTCAAGGGACACACTCCCTTTTGGAGAACTCTCTCCCATATTTTTTGGGGCATTGAACGTTCTTTAGTCACGAACGTTGAACTAGCGAAGGCCAACGAGGGGATGCACATGGGCATCAATAGGAAGTGAGATTTTTGTATTTCACAAGGGTAGGGTGTAATTTTACCCATTATTTTGGGCATAGGGACCGTGCGATAATCTTTGATAATTTTGTCATCATCCAATTGGGTTGTTCAGTGGTTTGAAATATCACAATGTGACAAAAGAATCAATTAAAAGGGATCCCCTAATTTCAATTAGAAATTCATTATGTCCTTTTAAGGGTGTTAATCAGTTTGGTTTTGGTTATTCGGTTCGATTTCAGTTCGGTTGCAAATGATGATAAGGTGGATCATAATCGAACCGAGAACTGACTCAATTCCGTATTTAGATACTCAAATCGATTCAATTCGGATCGATTCGGTTTCAGTTCCAATTAGGTTTTGATATGCAGTTTTAATTCTGTTTTATACCTCGGTTTTAATTCAGTTATGAAAACGGTTCCACTTTTGAACCATGATTGTGATGGACCAAAGGCCATAATGGGCTCAAGTTATGGGCCTTATGGCCATTGCTAACTCCAAAATAATCTTAGCTTGTAAATATTTATGACAAATTGCAAAAAACACTTGCCACATTTTAAAAAAAAAAGTGCATGTAAGAAACACTCTCGAATGATAAGAACAATTTGATTCGTTTTCGGTTCGAACCGATAGTTCTGACACCATAAACCAAAACCGAGCCAAATCGAATAATATACTCACATATTCAAGCTAAATTTAAATCGAATAAATTTGATTCGGTTTCAATCCGATTAATTAGGCTCGGTTTTGATTTGAAATTGACACCCTTAGGTCCTTTAGAGACCGTCTTTAAAATTGTCAATTTTTATTTATCTTATTATTATTTAATAACTTATAATTAGATTTTGATAAATAAATATTTACTATTTGACGATTTAAAACATATATTTTTCTTTTGATAAAGAAAAACATAATTTCCAAATATTGGGTATTTTCTCCTTATGTTTTTTCTGAGAGAAAGAACCCTCCGATCTGACATAAGGAAACACTCAGATACAAGTGGTTTAGAAAAGATGCTACCCCCCTCCCCCACCCTATCTTTAATTTTTTTTTTTTTTTATAAACATTACCTCTCTTATCATCTCATGTGCATTGAAGATGTTTTTATCTATACCCTCAGTGGTCTGCATGTCTGAGATTTCCCATGTGAAACGGGTAGGGTTGTGTTCAAAATTTTCCCTTTACTTTCGTTTAAAATTTTTAAACTGAGGTGGCACCATCGCAACGGGCCTAGACGTTTTTTTGTTGGGTAAGCCGGGCCTAGACTATCAACTGTTAAGACGTGCAATAGGTAACTATGCCTGGTGTGGAAAATAAGAAAAGCGAATAATGGATGGGAAATGTGTGAGTTAGAGAGAGAGAGAGAGAGAGAGAGAGTATAAGCTATTTGGTCTCGCCTTGTCAGTTTGGCTACTCTATCTTTGTCTTTGAAAGATACGGAACCACACTGACCATCGGGCGCGCGAGTGAAGCAAAAACGCGCCACCAACACTGCCACGGGCCACCACTATGGGCTGCACGGCCTCCAAGCTCGACAATGAAGACACAGTCAGACGTTGCAAGGAGCGGCGTCGCCTCATGAAGGAAGCGGTTTACGCTCGCCACCACCTCGCCGCCTCTCATTCCGACTACCTCCGCTCCCTCCGCCTCACTGGCTCCGCTCTTTCCGACTTCGCCGCCGGAGAACCCCTCTCTGTGTCCGCCCAAACCCCAGCTGTTCTCCTCCGAAATCCTTCCTCAGTCTCTTTCCGTTCAACACAACCACCACCACCACCACCACCACCACTGACCCCATCTCCACCTCCTCCTCCGCCTCCCCCTGCCTTTTCTCCTTCTCCAACTCCTTCTCCCACTATCGCAAGCTCAAAGCTTCCACACATCCTCTCTGAATCAAGCCCCTCCTCCACTCCCCGCCAACAACCGGCCACGAAATATGGTTACCCTTTCAACTTCCCGACCCTCTCCACCTATTCTAGCACTCCGTCTCAGACTTCATCCGTTTGGAACTGGGAGAATTTCTATCCTCCCTCACCTCCCGGTTCTGATTTCTACCGCCGAACAAAAGACGAAGAAAACGATCACCCCCACCTCGACGAAAACGAGGACGAAAAGGATGAAGGAACCGAGAGGGAAGAAGTTCATTGCAGCGAATGGGGCGACCATTACAGTACCTCGAGCTCCGATTCCAAATCCGACAACGAAGAGAGCGAGAGAGACCGAGACGAGAGATCAGAGATTGGTTCTAGATCGAATTTTGGATCTTCATTTCACACTGAGACCACGGCGAAGCCGAATTATACACCAATGGGAAAATTTGAGAAATCTGATGACGCTGGATCGTCGGTTAGTTGGAATGCTGGTGGCGGTGGAGAGATCTCAGACATGAAAATGGTTCTTAGGCATCGAGATCTGGCAGAGATCGTCGCTTCCATCAAAGAATACTTCGATAAAGCTGCTGATGCTGGTGATTCGGTATCTGAACTACTCGAGACGGGAAAAGCTCAGCTCGATCGAAGTTTCAGACAGTTGAAGAGTAAGTTAAATTTAGGGTTCATCAAGCAAAGCAAATGAATCTACTGATCTGGAATTTGTATTTTTCGTAACCTTAGGGTTAGATATCAGAATATTTCTTTGAAAATTTGATCTTTTTTTGTGTTCTTTATCTTCTCTTTTTGGGGAAATTTTTGCAGAGACTGTTTATCATTCGAGTAGCGTTTTGAGTAACCTGAGTTCGACTTGGACTTCGAAGCCGCCGTTAGCGGTAAAGTACCGGCTCGATACTGGTTCGCTCAATGAACCGGGCGGTCCGAAGAGTCTTTGCTCGACCTTGGAACGCCTTCTCGCGTGGGAGAAGAAGCTCTACGAGGAAGTGAAGGTCGGTCATTTTTTCTCGTTTCTTTCTTGTAGAATATTCTGATAAACCAACCAATTAGTCGCGTAAGTCTACAGCGATTTTTTCAAAAATGACGGAAATACCCTTGATTGTGTTGCTTCTCATAATAATTGCTTTGGGGTAACTTGGTCATTGGATGCGTCCAGCTAGGCAGACTGTGTTTGGCAAGTTATCTTTAGATAAGATGAGCTAAGCTGTCCACCAGTTGGCCCAGTTTGAGCCTCTGTAAATTGCTTTCATCTCGCGAGATAAAAGAATATAATTTCTTGTGATATGTTAGCTGTAATTTGAAAGTTTGGTTCTCTACTGTTGGAGAGCCGACCCTTTTAGTTGGGGTGAGTTGAATTGAGTTGAGTTCTTGTGTACTGTTGAGAGAGAGCACTTGAACCCTGTTGAAACTTATTTCTCCAATTCTTCTACCAGCCTATGTCAGGAAAAGCTCTTGGTTGACAGCTCAAAATGGAATTTCTGTAATGGGTTATTGGTTGTATGTGTCTTTGATTGAAATTGGATTTATACTGAATTTCGACATATTTTGAAGTGGCATTAAACATTTGATTTTAAGTAAAATTTGGAGTTTTTAAAAGATCTATCATTTGTTGAAGGCTAGTATTTTTGAGGCTCCTCTACGGTGCCTGTTTTCTAGGCAAGTATATCATCATCCCACAGTATTTGAAGCACCGTTTGAAATGTGTATATAGGCCAGAGAGGGAGTGAAGATCGAGCATGAAAGGAAGTTGGCATCACTGCAGAGTCAGGAGTACAGAGGGGAGGAGGAAATGAAGTTAGACAAGACCAAGGCATCGATAAAGAGGCTTCAGTCGCTGATTATGGTCACTTCTGAAGCAGTCACTACCACCTCCTCTGCCATCATTCAGCTCAGAGACAGTGAACTCTACCCGCAGCTGGTTGAGCTCTGTCGTGGGTAGGGCTCAATTCACTTTGCTTCTTTTCTTCTTATCTGAGAAAAACTATGAAGTTCATATCATTCTAGCAATTGGATCTGGCATCCCACAGTTTACCACAATTAAGCATATGCTTATCTATCTAGACCCACTATTTGGATGGACATAATGTGAAATTGCTGATTTGGTGAGATCTTCACTGACTAATGCCTGCTTTTGGGTTGCAACTGTTAATATCATAGTTGTCACGGTGCCAAGGCGAACCAAGGCGGTGGAGGGTTGTTTAAGTGCTTAGGCGAGAAGGCGACTGCCTTAAGGCAAACAAGGCGACCAAGTGTTATTTTTTATTTCTCCTATTTTTTAACGCTATTTAATAAGCTATATATATATATATATCTTATATCATAAAAAATCAAGATTAAGCAACATCAAGTCATTAAAAATCAACATTTAGCTATATTAAATCATAAAAAATTAACATTAAGGCATATTAAGTTATAAAAAAATCAACATTTAGAGAAATGCTCTTGTTCTATAATAAGTTTGACTGGTCAAATGATTTTATTTTTATATGAGACTTTTTGTATTAGTTAAAACATAAAATCAGCTGTCCAACAAGTCTAAGATTACTTAAATCTGAGTTATAATGACAAAGTTATGCTCTAGTTAAACTTAATTTTAAGTGCGCGAATGCTGTTAAAATCGCCTAAATGAAAATAATTTTATGGATATCAAAACAAAAAATTATTTTACCGGACTTTTGGTTTTTAACAATGTTTTAACAAGATAAAATTTATAAAATTTTCATAATTGAGAAAACCCGTAGCATTTAAAAGTTGAAAATCACCTCTATAATCAAAATTCAGTTTTTGTTCTTGGACTGGGGGTTGACTTTTTATTCTTTTGGAATTTGATTTTTAAACTATTTTTATTGGATTCAAATAGGGGGTATTTGCTTATTTATGAATAATATCTTAAGTAAATGAAATATAAAAAACATTTACTGAAATGATATTTGGCATAAATAAGTGTCAAAACGCAAGGCGACATGCAATGCAACAAGACGACTGTTGCCTAGGCCACAGGCAAACCACTTGGAAGCCTAGTCGTCGCCTAGGCGACGCCTTGACAACTATGGTTAATATTAACAATAAATTGCACTAATCGGGTGGTTTGATTGTTGATAGTTTCAGCTGTAACCCATTGATCCATCTTTCGAGATCCAATGGTTGAATCAAGGGGTTACAGTTCCTGCATTACAGAGATGGAACATTTACTCTTAACTGCATTTTTATCTTCTTAAGTGAAGAAGTTTTGTGCAAGGTCATACATGGTGCACTACCACGCACAACTGTCAGATGGGGGTAAAGGGGGGGGGGGTTGCACCATATACCTTCATCCGCCATCCATCCAATGGTTGTATGAACGGCTGTGCACAAAATATTTTGCCTTAAACTAAATTAACTTTCAACTCTCCTTGTTCTCTCCCCCACCCCCGTTTCTTGATTTAAAATTAAATTTTGGCCCCCCTCTTTCGTTGTGGAAACACAAAGTGAGATCTACTCATGCAATGAAACTTGATGGGTTCAATAATGGCTCATTAGAGATAATTAAAGTATGGCAAGTAAAATTTGATGTGAGTACCACTGAAAAACCAGGTTTAGTGCTTCACCAACTTTTGCCAGTGATAAGTGATTATGGTAGCATTGTACCACTTGATTGATTCCTTGTGGTGCAAAAGGGTCATTTCCATACTGTCTCATTGATTGGTCACTTCTTGGAAAGCAGGAGATAGGACTAAACTACATGTAAGGATTAGAATAACTAACAACCTTTTTCATCAATTGACTTTGAAACTCTTGTAATTGTATAAAAATTGACATTTGGACAGTGGGTAGATTGGATGCAGTATTTTAGGGTGAACAATACATTTTTCTATTAAATTAATCATAGTGAACTCCAGTACTCTTAACTTACAAAGGTAACTAACAAGCTACCCTATTGAAGACCGTGGGATTCAATTGGTCTGACACCTGTGGGACTATCTGTGAGAAAAAATTTTGGGTCTCCGGGGTTCAGACGCAGCTGGTTGATTTAACTAGCTAATTTGGTTAGTGAACATGCATAATGTACTGAAGCCTATGCCAAACATGTTGATTGGCCTAACCAAATTGTCAACTGAGACTGTACTACTGGTGACCAATCTTTGGTGGAGCACACAAGAAGAGCGAAACATATTTGGAGGATCTCAACTTTGTGAATTTGAAAAAAAAAAAAGGGGGGGGGGGGGGGGGGAGTTGAATTGATGATCATGAATATTGTTTCTATGCATGCTTTGTAAATTTTCAGTCTAGTTTTGGTCTATTTCTTGTGCCCTGCTCCATCAATGACCATGGTTGTAGACATTGATTCTGAGTTGGTAGGCCTTGTTTAAGAGTGGAGTGGGTCTTGCAGTAAATGGAACCCATGTTCATCATATATTTTCTCCATAACCACGTTCTGATCGGAGTTTGTGCTTGTGAAGTTTATAGGCTTACTATAGCTTTGGTAGATTCTCAAATCTAACGGATTATGGACCTGATCTGTCTGAATTAAGTAAATCTTATTCTTATCTGTTTAGATTGTTAGTGAGAAGTGCCAAAGTTACTGGAAGGCAATGTAGACTCAGCTGAGAAGAGGTGTGGGTTGCCCCATACTGAGTTGACCAGCCTTCAATGGATGTGGTCAATGACGTTCATTAAAGCTGCCATATAACTGGAATGTGCTTCAGGTGTGACCAATTTTTTCCAAGTGATCTGTCATCAATTCGGGGTGTTAAAAATGAATTAAGTAAGACAAAAAATTGAGACATAAAGCTGGGGTCCATGGTAGAGAAACCTCCTTTTGCATATGGGTGTTGAGTTTGTCTTGTCAGAAATTCCTCACTGGAACCGGCTTCTCCACAGATTGCTACCTTTCCAGTGAGGTCACGCTAGACGAAGCATTGTATGGTGCAACTGGTGCCGGTTCTTGGTCATATCACCCACCTGTATGGATCTAGTAGTTTAATCGGGGTAGTGTTGGCAAAGATTTATTTTTCTCTGGGGCAACACCCCAATGCCAGGTATGCATATCCGTGCCCCTAGTTTTTGGGCACGGGCACAAGGGTTGATCTCCTTGCTGGTTCAGTTGATTGGCAATTGGCATTTTTTGTTTTTGTTTTTCAAACATTATAAATATTGGCCACGTGTTCTGTTGAACATAAAATCCTTCTTTGGTCGTGGTAATCCTAGTACCTGTTACCAAGCTCTACTTTGCATCTGATATATAAGCTATTTATGTTTAAATGTGTTTAATACAGGTTCATGTACATGTGGGGATCAATGAACCAGTTCCATGAGATTCAGAATCACATTGTACAACAAGTTCAGGGCCTTGTGAATCGATCTGCCAAGGGGGAGTCAACAACTGAACTCCACCGGCAGGCAACCCGCCACCTTGAGTCTGCAGTTTCTGCCTGGCACTCCAGCTTCTGCCGCCTAATAAAATACCAGAGGGACTTTATCAGGTCCCTCCATGGTTGGCTCAAGCTTACTCTCCTCCACATTGGCAATGACAGGATCACTGGAAGCCAAGAACCTGCCCTTTCTGTCCAAGCTTCCTCTGACCTCTTTGCCTTCTGTGATGAGTGGAAGCTGTCCATTGATCGAATACCTGACACTGTAGCTTCTGAGGCCGTCAAGAGCTTTGTTAATGTTGTCCACGTCATCTCTGTGAAGCAGTCTGAGGAGCTCAAGATCAAGAGGCGGACGGAAGCTGCCTCTAAGGAGCTTGAGAAGAAGTATTCGGCACTCCGCAACATTGAGAAGAAATACTACCAGTCATATTCAATGGTTGGCATAGGCCTTCCTGATAGTGGCCCTAATGGTGGACTGGTTTTGGATGCACGAGACCCCCTAGCTGAGAAAAAGTCTGAACTTGCAGTTAGCCAGAGGCAGGTGGAAGAGGAGATGTCAAGATATGCCAAGGCAGTTGAGGTAACAAGGGCAATGACACTGAATAACATACAAACAGGTTTACCTGGAGTGTTTCAGGCAATGACTCGGTTCTCGGCCTTGTTCACAGAGGCTCTTGAGGGGGTATGCAACCGTTCCTATGCTATTAGATAAGTATATTGATTTTTTCTTTTTTTTGGGTAAGTAGATTAGGACCATCAAGGCTGGGATTTTTTTCTTCTAAAAATATAGGAGGGCCCTTTGTTTCTTTTTCTCCTTTTTCTTTGTGTAGATATATGGAATTTTGTCATTTTAGCTTCTTGTGGAAGTTGGAGGGATGTGTGTGTACAGGAAATTGCTCAAGATTGTTGTAAGAGAGGTTGGTTTCTTCATCAAGTGAATAAAAGTATGATGCCTTCCATGTTTTTCCTTTATTTTGTTTCTTCAACCCCTTTTCCTTCTGTAAACAGATTTTGTATTAGAACTTAATTACATGGTATGCCTTGTTTTAGATCTAACCAAAAATTTTCTGAACCCAACAGATAACAGAAGAACAAAGCTTGGTCAAGCTGGTTTCCTCAGTTGACCTGGCTGCTAGCCTAATGATGGCAGTTGGTAAAAAATTTCAGCAGGGGGTTTAATCAGGGTTTGGATTCACCTGAACCCGACTCATAATCGAGTTGGGTTCTAATGGTTCTGACAAGTTCCCAAGACATGGAGAGAGTGGATGTGAGATCAAAATCATGAGAGGATCAAAATTAAATACACTCTTTAAGTCGAGAGCGGCTCTAGAGCGTATCTATGAGTATCCATCACAGTTTGAGGAAGAGGAATCAGATTCAGATTGGTTGAATTGGTCGAGATCAATCTCAATTCCGGCTGATTTCAGAAGGATTTGGTCACTTAGATTCAAACTGATACAATTCAGAGCCTGCCAGAGACAGTTGTTGAACCCAGCCAATGGACCCATAGTGGTTGTTCTGGTTGAGTTTCCATATGGTGTGATAGTGTTGTTTAGATTATTGATTTCTTCTGACACTTGACTCATATATGGAGTTTTACAGCAACCTCTATGGCTCACTCATTATTGTGAGCTAAACAGTCTTGATGGCAAGCTGATAGCCAATTTAATTTATTTACATGCATGGTTTGTGTGGTCCACTGGGGGGCAGCAGGCTTTGGTTCTTCTATTTTTCTATTTCTTCACAGACAGACAGAGACTACTGAAAGATGAAATGAGTAAGACAAGTTCTCTATAATTTCAATTAAAAGTTCAGACAGTACCAGAGCAAATAAAGTTTGACAAGAATCAACCAAACTGTGTCTTTCCATATAATATATAATCTAGTTCCCTAATATTTTTCTGCTTAATGTTGCACAAGTTTAATTAGGTGGTTCAGCTGATCTGCTGAATATGATTCTCACTTAGGGTGGTGGTCCATACCCAGAAGGAACCAGATTGAGTACTGAATGGTACAGAAAAGCTAGTAATGTCTGTCAAATGGTCCACAAAACCAACTATTCAGAGGATAATTAATTGATTTATTATATTACCTTTTTTCTTAATCCTTTTGTCAACTTTGTTTTATATATATATATATATATATATATATATACATATATATTGGTTTCTAGATTTCTCCTAGAATCTGATGATGCTTTCTTTGTCTATTAGTTTTGGTGGATCCAATGAAACTTTTATAGTGTTCTCAATTTCTTCATGAAACAAAATGGATAGAAACTTGTGTCTTATATCCAAGCAATGACTAAGGGCTAGTAAAGGTGAAGGTGGGAAGTCCCATCCATCTTGAAAGATTTTTTAGTTGCATGTAATTTAGGCCTTATAAAATTGTAAATGTTTTCTCATTTGCTTCCTCTTGTTACAAAAGTTGAGAAGACTGTATGCTTTAATAAGCAATCCTCAATATAAAATAATCAACCTACCAAATAATTTTCTAAGAAGTAACTTGGTTTCTCTTTTCGTAGTGTCAATTTGTTAGTTGTACTCTAGAGGTTCTGAAATATTGCTCGGTGGATATACTTAGGTAACTTATTCTCAACTATAATGAGATATATTGTTCTGGACAAAGCTTTTGAAGAGAGGGTCATGATGTGATCCCCCCTCTCTCTATATATCTATATATACTCCACGCTATTGTATGGTGTCGATGAGGCAAGGTGAACTGATTCCCATTCACCATGGCCTCAGTGAAACCTCCTTTTGTCATCTATATTTTTTTCCTCGTCTTCCTCTCTATTAGGCGGTGTGGAAACATGAATAACTTCTTTCATTTGACAAATTGAAAGGTTTTTCTTTAGAGCAAGAAACTGTGAAAGCGACCTGGATCAAGAAGAAGAAAAAAAGTCCTTGATATCTAGAAGCACCGATAAGCAATTTTCAAAATTTATCCTCTTAAAGTTTGATAACTAGATAGTACTGGAGCCTCATACATTAGGTATACTATTTTTTATCCTCCTAAAATTATAAAAGTGGTTCTCTATTCGGAACATGGCACATGCCACACTCAGGTACAAAGTACATTATTTAGTGCTCATTGTGTTTATCTCTCTTCTCCCCACATAAAAAAGGGTAGACATGATTTTTTACATGGGGAGGGGAGAAAGAGAGAGATAGATACATGGGAGCGCTAGCATAGGCCACACTCAGGGACAAAGTTATTTTTCCCAATTATAAATTGGCAAAAAAGTGCTTTAGACATGTTGATCAGAAAAGTTTAGCAGGTGATCCAACAATTTTTATCATGGGGCATGAGGTAGGATGACATAGAAATTATGATCATTAGATAGGTCTAGGATTAAATTAGCCACATGCCAGATTTCAAGATCTTATTCAGTAAAAGACCCTCTTGTGTATTGTCATGCATCCATGGTTTTTAAAATCAGAATCAGCATCAGCCGATGCTGATCCTGATTCCTAACCATCCAAATTTGATCATACTGGATTTCTAGGGTTCAGAAGCTGATTCCGGTTGAATTGAAATCAGAATGGCCTGAGGCAGATCCCATTGCTGATTATTTTTACTTGTACTTGGCATGCATCCTTCAAATTTTCAGCCATTTATGTATGCTCAGGCAGCATTTGTAGTCTGTAGATTTTCAATAACTAATTTTATCCATTGGCAAACTCTATTTAGGCTGAAATTCAGACCCATAGACTGAAACTTGAGGTTTTTTGTCCACAAAATTTGATTCTCATCTGATCTGCCATGTAGCAGAAACATGGGCCATCTTGACAAGCTTAGTGTGATCTTAGTTGTTATTAGAGAGTTGATTACATTTATGATTCACACATAGCTTATCTCCAATGTTTTTGGTTCTTCAGTGCAATGAATAAAACACAGAGAAACTACGAGTGTAATAAATATCGGACTAAGTTTTATATCGGGGGTCGCATGGGCTACACCACAAACACAGGGGTTGCCAAATGACCACCATACCACCCTAAATTCACTCGCCCTTGTGTGTGGGTGCAACCGTGTAAGGCAGTGTCCCAAAATGTGAGACATAGAAGATGAAATGTATAAAATTGATTCCAAATGGAGTTGATATTTATAATTGGATTTTCTTTCGCTGTATCTTCGGGAAAACTCAGTCCAAGAAATTATTACAAGATAGTAACAGTAATTTTATTATTTTATTTTATTTTATTTATTTTTTATAACAATAGTTACCTCTTTAAGTTAGTGTATCACTCGGTAAGATGGTTTGAGGTGCTCTCTTTTTTCCATTTTGTAAATTAAACAAAATTAACAAAGAAAAAGGTGGGGGCACTTTGTAATTTGGTGTGGGGCCCGTTGTGTCCACTAGTCAAAGGGTTCAATCAGTCCATGTATAGAAAATAATTGGAATGAACATTATGAGATTCTCTTTCATCATGAAAGATGTAGACATACATATTTTTGGTTAGGGAATGTTTGCCTGCTTTAAGTGCACCGTATCGGATCGGATCGGTTATCCTAAAAATAGATATGAGACTGGATATCAGATCGGTTGGATCGTATTAGTATCGACCTAGGCCAAGCTGATATGGATATCTGACCTATCCTGCCTTGGGTATCAGTATTGGATTAAAATCATAAAAGAACTATTTTAAAATGAAAAATAGTAGTCTAACCAATCAATCTGGATCGGTATCATATCGTTATCGGTGGAGGCTATTTGTTTCTGTTATTATATATATGATATATATATATATATTTTTTTTTTCGGTTGTTGGTGGGTAAGAGATGAAAAATTTTCATTAGAAGACAGATAATGAGAAGTAAATAATAAGTCAGAAAAGGATTTAGCTTTTAGTGACCCTTGTGAAACATCCTATTTCTCTCTTGGTGTCCTGAAATTGGATATGGGTCCCAAGCAGAGATGGCAGGTAAGGAGTATCTGTTGATTTACTCCCAGCCCAAGCCCAAGCCCAAGACCAAGCCCAACCCCACATATGATTTGTTTATTTGGGCAGGATGGAAGAGTGGTGACAGAGCCCAACCCATTTATTTTCTGGCAGCCCATGTAAAAATGTTATTTCTTTCCAAACAGTGATCAAGGGGCGGGATTTCCACATTCCTTGGTAACCCTATTGCCACACGCCTAAACCATGACCATTGATTCACTCAAGTCCTTAAATCTGAACAATTTGTTTATTTCATGGAAGAAAGGGAGTTTCTCTTCTTCTACCATCTATGCTTCCTCACATGCAAGAGCTAATTGTCTGACAACTCCCAAGACCTTGATAATTCCAACTGAGGAGCTTCATTGTTGTCTATTGGGCTAATTGTAGCGATAAAAGATGATCAGACATGGAGGGGCTGGGGGTTAGGCCCTTCAACAAATGAGATTCAATCCTACGTGAGTAATGTAAGAAAACTTACAGGAATGATGTAGATAGAAAATCACTTCGTTAAATTGCTTCTGGAAAATATTTTATCAGAACTCTTTTTAAGGATTATAAGAAAACAAAAGACTTCCGGGGAAAACTCCTCTCCTTCCCGGGACTTACTCTATTTATAGGAAAATATATACATGAAAAAAAATTTATTTCAGATCCGAGAATCTGAATTACATTAGGGACAACTGTCATTCTATTAATAAATGTTTTCTTCATTATTTGTGCTTCACTGTCGGTGGAATCTACTTTTTGCTTTTTTGAAACTTCATACTCCATTGTCTTCTTTTTGAAATTCTACTGTCTGCTTTTTGAAACTTCGGTGAAACTTCTTTCCTTTGCTTTTTGAAAATTGGTCTCTACTGTCGGTGAGAATCTACTTTTTGAAAATTTTCTTCTAATTTTCTCTTCTGATAGTAACACGTCCGTTGGTGACACGTCTAAAGTATCTTCTTCTTATCTTCTTTTCTCTTTTTCAAATCCATATTCTTCAATTATCTTCTGGCAAGTCTTCCTTGGATGCGCTGGAAGCTTCCGAATAAAGACTTTTTGCAAATATCTGCTCCATTCTTGCTTTTGTAGATTCTGTTTTCTCTTTCATCCTTTCCGAAAAAGCTTTTTCATATTCTTCCTTTTGCTTTAATGTTTCTTCCATCTTCTGAATTCGGTCGAGAAGATTTTCATATGCTGGAGGTGTTGGTGTTGTCGTTATCATAACTTTATTCTTCTGGATAAGCTTCAGGGCTTCTTGTAATTCTTGGACTTCTTTTTCCTTCAAAGCTAGCCGATGATAATATTCTTGTTCTTTTTCTTTGGTGACCTGCAACTCTTCTTTGAGCTGGGACTCATTCTTCTGTAATTCTGCAATTCTGGAATTTGTTGTATCACATTGTTCACACTTAATTAATGCTTCTTTAAAACTTGTTGTATCTCTGACCTTAGATACTGGGAATCTAAGGGCAGGTGTTATATAGAAATTTGGACCTAGATTACGACGAGCATAATCTAGTGCTTCTTCTAATCTATGGAATCCTTTAAACCAAGGATGCTTGGGATAATCCTTAATTTGTTGTATCACTTCTGTCCATCTATCATATACTTCCGGAGTATGTCCTTCAACAAGAACATAATAGGGATAATTTTCTTTTCTAGCTTCTTTCATCTTGGCAAATTGATAACTGCAGCAATTAATGCTGGTCATAAAATGCTCTCTTCTTTGCTTGTTATATGGATCTTTCAAAATCTTGTTATAAGATACCCACAGATTATCTAAGATAACCTGTTCTTCGGTACCTATTTTATACATACTTCTGAACCCAAAAGGTTCATCTATCGGCTTCAAATAGCTTCTTCCATACTGAATCCCATGTTCTGGGACTTCTTTATATCCTCCTTTTATTCCAATATTGCCAAAGGTTTGTTGCATCATTTCTATTGCCTTCCTTGTTGTATCAAGAGAGGGGATCCTTTTTGGTGTTGGTGGCAATGACCAAGGTTTTTTGCCTTTGTCTTGAGCCATCCTTTTTTTGTATCTTTTACAAGCTGTCACTAAGCTTGGAAGCTTATCAAAATCTTCTTTTAAAATATCAAAATCCGGTTCCTGTCTTTTTGATTTCTGTAAGACATTTGAATCAGATTAGTGGTTTGGATAAACATTCACGGGATAAATAATCTGCTATATAATTATCATTACCTTTTATATGTTCTATTTTAATTTTATATCCTTTTCCTAAAATTAATTCTTTAAATATTAACCATCTCCTTGTACTAACTCTTTTCTCATTAAGGGTTTTATAAAATTTTACTATAGCTTCACAATCTGTTCTTAAAGTAAAGCTTCTTAAAACTAAAAAGAAATAAAAAACTTGTAATCCTGCTATTATTGCTTCGATCTCACAGTCAATTGGACTTAGATTTTTTCTTTTATGAACTCCAGAGGCATATCTACAAATTTGTTATTCTAATTTACTACTATATTTTGTAGGTCTTGTTTTTAGGACTGCTCCCCATCCTTCTATTGATCCATCTGTTTCAATTATTTTATATTTATTTTCATATGGATATCTTAAGGGGGGTATGTTTTGTACAATATTTTTTATTTTTTCTATTAATATTCTATCTTGTGTATTAAACTTCTTTTCTCCTTTAGGGTTTGTTTTAGAATATAAAGGTCCTATTATTTTTCCTAAGTTTGGAATAAAATCTCTTGCTTGGTTTACTAATCCTATAAAGCTTTTTATTTCTTTTGTGGTTTTTAATTCTGAAGGAAATTCTAAAATCTTAGTTGCTATATGAGGTTGTAATTTTATTTTTCCTAATCCTACTTCTAGTCCTAAAAATTTAATTTCTTCTTTTCCTATTTCCTTACGTTCCCAAAATATATGGAAAAGAAGGTAAGGATATTTATAGAAGAAAACAAAATGTAAAAGCTAGGCCACAAAGAATACAATATAGACCTAGATATCAAAGAAGAAGTAGTTATAGCAATAGAAGACCTCAGAAGAGATACTACCTTAGAAGGTCAGATACAAGAAGACCATTTTTGAATAAAGATCATCATGCTAGGATGTATGATCCAGATAGAATCTATAAGAGGAAGCTAAGATGCTTTATATGTGATAGAGATGATCATTTGGCATCAAAGTGTCCAAGAAGGATAAATGATGATACAAAAAGATCTTTAGTGGTACAAGATTCAAAATGTTGTTTGATAGATGTTGAAGATGATATAAGTGATACAGAATCAATATATAATATTGTATCAATAGAAATATTTAATCCAAATCTTGAAGATGAAAATGAAGAAGAAGAAATACCAAGTGTAATGCAACAATATTTAGAAAATATATGTGTATTAACAAATACATGTATAGAAAATAATCATCGATGGAAAAATGGATCAGGATCACATGATATAGCATGTAAAAAGTGTCAAGGATATCCATGGATAACAGTAAGATATCAATGTGAAAAATGTTTTGAAGAGAGATGTAAGCATTACTTAGATAAATCAGAAGTTGTTCAGAAGATTGATGAGAAGATAGTAAAATTACAGGACAAAATAGTTACTAAGAAGATTAAGATTTTAGAAGACGAAATAACTATATTAAAGACTCAACTACAAAATAAAGAAGATCAGGATCTAATGGTATTGGAAGAACCAAAAATAGAATGGATGGAGATAATTGAAAATGGAGGAATAAAACCAAAAAAATCGACAAGAGGATCTTTAGGTTAGTGGACTGATATATAATCAGAGAGTAGTCTAAAGCTCTAGATCTAGATCGGTATCTGCTATCATTCAGACTAAAGTAGCCTTATGACTATACTGCAATCTTTTTTAGTAATATTCCAAAAGAATAGGACCTTACTCTCTGGACGTTGAGCCAAGGAGGCCATCTAAGTCCCAGTAAGCAGAACTCTTATGTGAGGGTATGAATCATGTTGGCAGGGCGTCCTACATGAACTAGAAGACTTGTAGTCCCTGGCTAAGTATTTCCTTAAAGTAAAAAGACTGTTTGAGGTAGCATTCCAAAAGAATTGGGCCTAAATTACTGTGCATGTATCACCGGTTGAATCCCAGTGTGAGGATGTGAGTTGTATAGGCATGGCGTCCTATGCAACCTTGAATTAAGGTCTAAAAAAAAAAGTCTTTTTATTTTTTTATTTTTATTTTTTTTTATATAAGCTCTTTTTCGAAACCCTACACAAAACCCTATACTCTTTTGATTTTCCTTTCCCTGTGCTCATCCTGTGCTAAATTTTCTTAAATTCTCTTTTGTAATATTCCGACAATACTGAACCGACAGTATCCGGCCTAAATTCTCTTTGGGAAAAATTCTCTTTTGTAATACTGAACCGGCAGTCTCCGGCCTAAATTCTCTTTGGTATCAGAGCCAAGTTTATTTATAATTCTGTTTAACTTATAAAAAGTTTATGTTCTCAGTTTATTTGCATTATTTTAGCTTTATAGAATATCTCATTAGTGAATATAACAGAATTTATCACTACGATTATTTTAGATTAGAATACTTAGATTTAAACTCTTTATCTGTTATAGTTTCGGAAGAATATAAATATTATTGTACTTTAATAATAGAATCTTCAGAAGAATTAAGGAATTACCAGAAGAAGTAAAACAAATTATTTTACAAAAAACTAGTTTAACTCCAGAAGAAATACTTGATAAATACAGAAGGCAAGTTTTAAGATATAATCAGTGGAAAGGATTACATAGAAGCTATTATCCTTTATTAGTTTTACCAAGAAACTTAACAAACTGGACATATTAGAATATTTAAATTTAGAAATACCTAAAGAAAAAATAGAAATAATTACAACTGATAGATATAAATTAGATTGTAAATTCGATATAAGACACAGACATAGATTATATAGTAATAATCCAGATCACATATTAGAAATAATAAATAGTGTAATAGACTTAAATATATCATTAACAGAAAGATTAAATCAGAATCAAGAGCAGATAATTAAAGAATTAGAAAACCATAATTTTCTCAATTCTCCTAATACAAAAGATCTATCATCATATAAAGCTCAACAAAATTTAGACTATATTAGTCAAAGTATTGCACTACTATTAAAAAAGAATAAAACATATACTGAACCAAATAAGATTTTAACACAAGAAATATTAGGATTGTCAAAAAGGATAGAGCAAAAATTCCTAGAGATAACTAATAAGTTTGAAAGTAGAATTAAAAATCTTGAAGATTTATTGAAATTTTATAATAAATAAATATTGAGATTATACAAGAAGAGCAAAGGCATTATTTTTTCAAAACTGTATTTCCAAATGTTAATATACAATTTACTATTAAGGGTGTCAATTTAGGGCCCGTTTGATAACATTTCAAGAATAGTGCTTTTTCTGTTTTTGTGTCCAAAAACAACAGAAACGGAACAAAAAGCTTTTGATAAAACTGTTTCATTTAACTTATTTTCAGAAATAAAAATTAAAATTTTTACCTATTTACGGTTCAAGAAATGACCCAGATACTTGTTTCGCAGTTTCTGGAAACGACTCGTGGTCATTCTTTCACTGGTTACTATCGACTTTTAGAAACATGACTTATCAAACACCTTTAATTCCGTTTTTGTTTCTGTTTGTAGAAACGGAAATTTATGTTTCTGCCGTTTCTTGAAACAGAAATGGCAGAAACGTTATCAAACGAGCCCTTAGAATCAGAATCAGAATTGACTGTTTAAAACTATACCAAATTGAACAGAACAAAAATCGGTACAATTTTGGTTTCAAAACAAGAAACCTTATTTGATCATTACGGTTTTGAATTCAATGGTGAAACTATACAGCAGAAACCAAACTATACTGAATTACTTGTTTTCACACTCACTTACGAACGTGTAATTTTTATTTTTATTTTTTAATTTCTCCTTGTACTCTATTTTTTTGCTGTTTTATCTTACTGAACCCCGTTGGCTACTGACCTACTGCTTGCTCGTAAGGCCAATGACCACATACTCCTTATCTCTTTCTCTCAAGACCGATTAAAAACCATATTGAACCAAAACCAAATTGATATGATTTTGTTGTCAAAATCAAGGTATTTTTCTCGGTTCAATATGATTTTGGTTTATCCATTTTACATCTTAAATCAAACCGAAATCATATTAAGTTTTCAAAATCGAAGCGATTGACACACTTAGGGCCCGTTTGATAACGTTTCTGCCGTTTCTGTTCCAAGAAACGGCAAAAATAGAAATTTTTGTTTCTGGAAACAGAAACAGAAACAGGTAAGAGAGGTGTTTGATAATTCTTGTTTCTGGAACCATGAGGTTCTGGACCCATAAGGCTCACAAGTAGTTTGCATCTCCTCCCTCTCTCGCTCTCACCCCGGACCCAGCGTTCACCTCAACTCTCCCGTCCGTCGTAAATCTGCGGCGACCCCCACCTCACCATATCCTGCCTCTCTCTCTCTCTCTCTCTCTCTGTGGCTATTTCCTGATGCAAATCTTACCCTCTTATACTCCTGAAATTGCCGGATTCCATCGCTTCCTTTGCCAGATAACTCTGGATTGTACTGGTACAGATTCTCCACTTGTAGTTCCTTTGCCTTTCGAGTTTCGATTTGCAAAAACGTGTGTGAACTTTGTATATGAAATAAACCCTAGAGAGAGAGAGTAGAGAGAGAGAGTAGAGAGAGAAAGTGAAATGGGTAAGGGGGTTGCTGGCTATGAGGGCCTGCAACGGGCTGTGCTAAAGCTTGGCTAGAGGGGTTGCGGAAGGCTCGGATGCCATGGCAGAGTCATCCGTAAGGCCGTCAAATCTAAAGATCGAGAACCCATTTTGTGAACTGAGTTTGAGATCCCCATCGGCGCCGGAGACGAAGAATCCATCCTCTGAACTAGGTTTAGTTTCATAAGCAAAGGGCTCCCCAACTCCTCCCCCTTGCTCCAACCTCCGCCCTCCCTGCAATTCCCCAGTCCATCCCAATTTGTTACGATGCAGATCGATGGCGGCAATGGGAAGGGCCCCGATCGGGAATGGCCCAAATTCCATCCGTTCCATGAGGTTGAAGTAAGGCCAAAGAGAGAGAGATGAACGTTTCTTGTCTGAGCGGTAGCAGTCTTCGAGAGCTCCTCATAGCCGCACCGAGCAGCGACGGTGATGAAGAGGGTGACGATGAATGGTGTTCCACCAACGAGATGAAGAAAGGTCCATAGTCGATCGATTGTTTGTACCCCGTGGTTGATCAATTGTTTGTACCCCAATTTTGTTTCGAGAAACGAGCGAAACAAGTAAAACTTGTTTCGTCATTAATGTTTCTTGGAGCATAAATTGTTATAAATTTCAATTTATGTTTCAAGAAACAAGTGGAACGGAACATTTTTACCAAGCGATATTTATGCCGTTTCTTTGTTTCTGAGAACAAGAAAACACAGAAATACGTTTCTGGTTACGTTATCAAACGGGCCCTTATACTACATATCCAAATTGTCCACAACAGTATTCTTGTCTGTCCATTTGAAACTGGGCCGGTCAGATTTGAAGTTTGAAAGAATAGATGTATAACAAACCGGCCAGTTGAGCTAACTCGGGGCTCGTTCAAGTCAAACCGTCCGATCTCAGACTCTTTAGATAAACCGTGTCGGTTTCCTTTACCTCGCAAGCCGATACTTTATACCGCCCATAGAGAAATACAACCCCAGTCTGTGGACTGTACTCCAAACACAATAGATCACACGTGTCAAACCGCCAACTCACTCATTTTCATGCAGATCCAACTTGCATGAGAAACCCCGGAACACGTGACCACCTCATCCCCACACGTGCCACACAACGTGTCATGGTGTCTCCCTCTTCCTCTTTATATACACAACTCCCCCACCTTCTCCCACCCTCAACCCTTCTCCATCAGATCTCTTCAAAGGCTTTCCTTTTTTGATATAGTTTTGTAGTAGTTGTGTGATTCAGTACTCTGATGGCGGAGCAACTTCAGCAACAAGGAGGACCGATGGCTGAGTTTCGGCAACAGTTGGGCCCACAGTACGGACAGCAACATCCGCGTTCTCGTCAGATGGTGAAGGCAGCGACTGCGGTGACCGCGGGAGGATCACTTTTGATTCTATCGGGACTGACGTTGGTGGCGACAGTGATAGGACTGACGGTGGCAACGCCAGTGCTGGTGATATTCAGCCCCGTACTTGTGCCGGCGGTGATAACGGTGTGCATGTTGATGGCTGGGTTCCTGACTTCGGGTGCGTTAGGGGCGGCGGCCGTGTCGGTGCTGTCATGGATATATAACTACGTGACAGGGAAGCACCCGCCTGGTGCGGATCAGCTGGACGAGGCAAGCTACAAGCTGGCTGGCAAGGCTAGGGATGTGAAGGATAGGGCTGAGCAGTTCGGGCAGCGGCACACGAGGAGTGGTACTGCTCAAGCTTCTTAAGCTCACGTACCCATGCATGCGCCCATCCAAACCCAAACACCCTCTCTCTCTCTTCCATATGATTATGTATGCAACTATTAATGTGCTTGCTACGTACTATAGTTTCTGTTTTTTCTGTCTGTTTGGCTTTGATGGACGTTTTTGATATTCCCAGTTGTAGAATTTTCTTTCTCCAATTTGGGTTGTCGAGGGGTTCATCAGTTCTAGCTTCTTGTTTATGTTCTTACTTCTTATTATTAGTGTTTGGTGTGTTGGAATTTCGTGTTTGTTAAATTGAGAAAAATATTTGTGAATCACTACATCGATACCCATGATGCAGCAATAAATAAACCTTCTCCACGCACTTGGAAAATAAGGTATTCTTGACATACGTTAAAATTTTAAAATTTGGCATGTGTCCATTATATAACACAAGAATATAATGCAGCAATAAACCTTCTCTCCACCCTTAACTAGGTTATTAGCCAAGAGAGATAAGAAATAAGGTTCAATGAGAGTATAAGAGAGCTCAATAAAGGTGTTATTTCCATTTTATGAGCACAACTTTAATTGGGTGTTAATCAGTTGAGCTTTATTGGTCTCAAATCGGGTTTAATTGGTCTTCATTAATTTAAAGTTCTACACTGTTTTCGTTCATTTAGGTAGCTAATCAGGTCACTATAGATTAAGATATAGACACATTTTTATTCGATTGTCTGATTTTTTTTCCATAATTGAGTTCAAGTTCAAGTAATTGGGTTAATCATGTTACAATTGTATGTTAATGGATTAATTAGATTATAAACAAAAATGAGATATGATTGAATAAAATATGTTTAAATAGGCTAATTGGATTATAAACAATTGGTTATCGATTTATCATAATATTTTGTTGATCTCCATCGGATGACCGTTTGGGTATCGCTCGATAATTATTGGTTCGGTGTTTAAATCTGATATATTGAATAATCGATCCCATCCCAACAAACGGAGGGTGGTCTACGCCTAACCTTTATATACGGGGGCGCACGTTAGCCCAGCAAGAAAAGGACTGGTCTTGGGCTTCAATCATAATGTGGCATTTTAGGGTTGATTTGTTTTCATGGCTTGCAACTTGGCGCTTCGATGAACAATCCTTCGGCCTCAACTTTATTCAAATTTAGTGAGCTGTACCTTTAACTAGGTTAGCGACCGAGGTGTAAAAAAAAAAACGTAGTGTTACAATCTTATTGTAATCAAAACTGCTTTATAAAAAATCATGTGATGGTCTACGTTTTTGCTCAAGTTTCACTCATAAATTTTGCATTTACTCATTAAATTAGCATGAAGATTATTAAAATAGGGAAAATGCTTCTTGTCGAGTATATTCTTATTTCATTAATTAAATTATACTTAAACCCATCCGGTTAAAGGGGAAACATTAAGCGGTTGATATTTTTAGAAAACTAGAATTAGGGGTGCAACAGGGCTGGGCTGGGTCCAAACTTGCCCTAACCCTGACTCAAGGTCACAAAACTTCAACCTTGGCCTTACCCTTCAGGGTTCAGCCCAACCCTTACCCGTCCTGATTGGTCCTGATTTTTCAAGGTCAGGCCAGGATGACCCTGACCCTGACCTTGACCTTGGTGACCCTAACCTTGGTTTGTTATCAAGGGCTGGGTATACCCTGACCCTACAAAATATAAAATTACCTAAAAATAAAAAATATTCATAATAAAGAAGAAATAAAAAATATAAAGTTACAAATTTCTTGGTAAAAAAAGCAAGGGAGATCCATTTTTTTTGGTAAAAAAAGCGAGAGATTGGTGAGAAGATATATTAGGAGTTTTGAGGTGTCAATGACTCAATGTCAAATAATATATGAAATTAGGTTAAATTCAAGTTAACATCAAGGTCACAACTAGGGTCAACATCAGGGCTAGATCAGGCCAAAACCAGGGCCAAAAGTCAGGGTAAAAAAATCAGGGCCAGGTTCAGGGCGGGCTGGCCAAAGACATCAACCCTTACCCGCCCTGACCTTGACTCAGGGTTAGGGCGGTCTTCAGTGCCAAAATTTTTGGACCGGTACTTGTTCAAGATCAGGGCAGGCCAAGGGACGATTCGAGCCGTCAGGGCCAAACTTGCACCCCTAACAAGAGTGGTATCGGATATAATTTAAAAAATAAGGAATGGTACAAAAAAATTAAATTTCTTAGTTTATATATATATATATTTTCATAAGTAAGAAAGGAAGCGCCTGTAGCTAATTCTCTTGGAATTAAATGGCTTCAGCCTTGGTAATGTGGGTTCGACTCCCACCAGGTGCAGACAAATTTTTTTTTTTTTTCGCTGAACTTCACCCTTAATTAGGCTAACCAAGAGATAATAGAGTAAGATTACAATCTTGTAATAAATAAAATTATTATATCCAAAATCGTTTGGTGCTTCTTTGAGGATGTTTCATGGTGTTGAAACAGTATTAAAACGGTCTTCATAATACAAAGGAAATTGGTTTTTCAAGACTCTTGGAAATGATAAACTCTTTTCCATTCAATTGGATCAATGGATCTCTAGTCTTAATGCGAGAACACTTTCTTTCACTATTATATCATAATAAGATGAGACTGGCAGGTTTCCCCTCTTATCAAGTGTGTGATATTCTTACCAAAAATGAAAAAAGGTGTGGTATTTGTCGTAGGTGTATGGGATATGATTGGAATATGCTTTTTTTTATTCCCTTTTACTATATAGGTTTGGTTTGCATGCCCCATGGATGGAGGACGGAAGCCCTAAGGATCATTTAACTCCTTCCTTGACAAAAATACTCGGGAATCAAACTCAGAATCACATGCTACTGAGGTGAAGGTCCCTTGCACTCTCTCTCGCTCTCATGTATCATCTACTAATATTTTGGTCCCTTGCGCTCTCTCTCTTAGTTATCATCTACTAATATTTTAAATCTTGCACCTTAGGAATGTCCTTTGTTGTTTCTTTTTTGATTCCCTTACAAAAACCAACATCTGTGCTCAGCCTCGCCATCACCTCCCACCTCAAACCCTTTGCCACCCTGGCTCTCCATCTCCCCTCCAAACCCACCTCGGCCCTCACCTGTCCTTTATTCGCCCTGCAAAGGTGTGAAGCTGAGCAATCTCCCTATTTCCATCTCTAGCAATTGCAAAAGAGGGGCAGTTTTGTTAAATTTCCATCTCAAATGATCAATTTTGTAAGAAGAGGTGTTCACAGCTATATGAGGAAAGAGAATGTCCTACTTAGAACCCATGTGGGACTAATACCATTGACAATTTTTTTTTTTTTTTGGTGGTGGAAATTCCATTGACATAAACTTATACGTGGAAGACATCAACATTTAATGTTCACAAAAAATGTAACTATTTCATCTGTAGATTGGCTGATCTAATCATGTTAACCCTCTCAATTGGCCTCAATATTCAATAAAATCTCATTTCCTTGAATTCGTTGCGGCAATTGTAGTCTCAAGCCCAACTATTTTTTCAAATTGGTTCACAATTAAAAAAAAAAAATCAATAAATAAATAAAAAAGAAGAAGAAGAAGATAACACATGAATTTTCTTTTTTTGTGTGGGGAAAATCAAGAAAAAAATTCATTTATAAGAAACGAATCCTACCGGCCCCATTAACCTTGCAGAATATTGTATTTTTCGACTCATGAACCTCAAGGCTTTAAAATGCGTTGTGTCATGTTAAAGAGGCTAGAGGTTAATAACTAGGTCAGTAATATCCTCTTAAGCGATGTGGGATTAAAGTTACATACCTTCACCGATCTTTCAAACCCCCTTATACTTATCGTATTCTTGGTGGGAGGCACGTCACTGATCACCGAAGCAGGTCCGATACTTACCATATTCTTAGGTCTCTCATAACCATTGCTCTTCATCTCTCTATTCATATCTTCTTCTTTCTCTCTCCTCCAAGCCCCTATACAATCAACCATAGTGGGGTGGGATTCTACAATTATTTCACCGGATTTTACTTTCCCCCTCTTTCACCCAATAGCATGTGAATTTCTTGGTGACAACATTTCCACCCAACTCTCGTCTAAACAAACAGGCCCTAAGGAAATGAAGTTTTTGCTCGGAGGGAAAGTTGGGTAAATAAAATCATTTGGCTTGTCGGTGGGCGGCAAGGATTTGTTTTTTATTTTTTATTTTTTTTGGGGTCAAAGCAAGTCACTGTCCATCTGTTTGATATGAGGGATCACCCAATGGGATACAATCATTTGGCTCACTGTCCCTCTACTTAATATGAGAGGAGAGACCCTTCTTTCTTTTCAGGGCGGATCCAGTTCTCCTTCCTTCTGGCCTTCTCTGTGCCTCGCTCTCACTCTCTTTTTTTCGTTCTATGATTTGTGAGGTAACTCTAAACGTTCTCTTAAGATAATTTTGAATCCCTACTATGCAACAGCTAGGGCAATAACAAATTAGATAAATTCGATAAACAAAGGTGATCAAGCTACTGAAAATTTCGAATCTGTTGACAGGATTTGAGAGCTGTTGGGAGATTTCCCAGTATCCCCCTGAAAACCCTTCTAAAAGGTCGCAGCACTTGAGCGTTGGCAACCTGGAAACATCCTGTTTAATCTGAACCTTTGATATTATCCTACATAATCTGAGCCGTCTATTTGTTTCAACTTATTACTGGATGTTTTGGTATACTCTCCTGTTTCTTCTTCCTCATCCCCACTACTCCCTATTTTTCTGTCGGTTTGCCTACTGATGTTCTAGTGTGAGGAGAAAGCCATTTCGCTCTCATATACTCAGCTTTCCTCCACGGCGGGAAGTGCATCCCCTTCTTCTTAAGGCTCTGTCTTGCAGCATCTGATACGACGGAGATGATCTGGTTTGCCGACGAAGATTGCCGGTAGAGCTTGCAGAACCGATTTGTAATTTTTGGTCAATCGAGCGATCTCGAATTCTGACCGGAAATCGACATCAATTAACAGTCGGTCTCTTTGAACGATCACATCGATGTATTCGTATTCTCCTGTAAGGGGTTTTGATTTGGACTTTAGAAGGGACAAACACACAAACGGGAGATATGCTTGTAAAATATCCCACAAATGCGCCTCTTTCAATGCATCTAGAAGGGAAATCGGATTGAATCAATAGCATAAAAACTCAAAATTAGGAGCAGAAGTTGTTAGTGATTTTAAATCCTAGAATCATTTGAATTACCTATAGTGTATAGAATACAAGAATGAATAATGGAAAGAAATCAATCACATACCCGTTGAGCGTGAATAAAGTCCCTAAATCAAGATTGACGCTTGTACCACGAATTATGATGAAGAACCACGCAATATGGGTCCTTCTACTGAGATCTTCTGCAGTCTCTTACTATGGTATATTCTCTCTGTCTCTACACTAGCTCTGTGAGAAAGCAGTGCTCCTAAATATTATTATGAAAAAATAATAGCTGCAGGGACCATGTATTCTATATATAATAGAATTCCTAAACCCTATTCCATTCCCACAATAGAATAGGGCTAGAAGTTTCCTAATTAGAGTGGTCCTTATTCTCTTGGGCCCAATGGGTCAATCAATATCAGTTAAGCCCACATAAGAGTCCTAACAATCTCCCACTTGGGCTACACTGATACTGATGTCTTCCCATTGACATCTGGCCAAATAATCCCAAGATTGAATACCACTCAAAACAAACTTTGATCCAATCAATAATCTCCATTATTGAACAATAGTAGAAAATACACCTCAATATACGGCATATAACTATCTAATGTTACAGACAACAGAAAATTATCAATTCAAATCGCCTGGAAACATAGATATAAGGAATTATATCATAACTGTGATCACATAAGATATATCCTTCCTTATAGGTCCGTTCCTGATCTAAAGATCAACCTACATTGAAAACCTCACAGGTAGAGAACTTTGATATTAATCAATACTTAGGCAAACCGCCATTTTCTTGTATTAATATCTCACTTTGGCATACAGCCTATGGTTAACAACCATCTCCATGGATTTAGGCTAAATACCGCCATAAATCACGAAACTTGGCTAAACACCGCCATTAACTGTGACATGTCAAAGTAAACCACAATAATCATACAACAATACGATGAGAGAGAATATAAATGAACACTATACTGGAAAGTAAACATCCTCAATATAGATTGTGCTCATAATGTATGATCTAACAAAATAATGCTTATTACAATACCACTATGGATAAGTAAACTCCCACTAAACAAGCATATCAAAAGATTCCATCACACCCATGTTAGAAACATGAGTCTTAAAAATTCCCACTGGAAGAGCTTTGGTCAGAGGATCAGCAACCATCTCTTCAGTAATAATATGTTCAACAGCGATCTCTCCAGTGTTGATCTTCTCGCGAATCACAAGATATTTAATCTCAATGTGTTTGAAACTGCTAGATCTCTTGTTATTCTTTGTAAAGAAAACAGCAGAAATATTGTCACACCACAAATGCAAAGGCTTAGAGATGGAATCTACAACTTTCAGTTCAGATATAAAATTCCTCAGCCACACTGCCTGCTTGGTAGCTTCATAAAGTGCCACAAACTCAGCTTGCATAATGGATGAAGCTAAAATAGTTTGTTTGGCACTCTTCCAAGAAATAGCTCCTCCTCCCAATACAAAAATGTATCCAGAGGTAGACTTTCTATCATCAGTACACCCACTGAAGTCCGAGTCAGAATACCCCACAACTTCAAATTTTTCTGATTTACTGAACACTAGCTTGAAGTCCTTTGTCCGTTGTAAATAGCGCATGACCTTCTTGGCTGCAGTTTAATGAGCCAAATCAGCATCAGATTGAAACCTGTCAAGTACACTAATTGCAAAGACAATGTTAGGAGGAGAACAAACTTGTGCATGCATCAAACTTTCAACGGCAGAGGCATAAGGCTTGTCATTCATTGAGCTTCTCTCAATATCATTCTTTGGACATTGTTGCTTGTTCAACTTGTCTCCTTTACTGATGGGTGCTTTACCACCAGAACATTTAGACATGTTAAACATCTTTAAAACTTTATCAAGATATGCCTGTTGTGATAGCCCAAGTAACCCCCGCGGCCTATCACGACTAATCTCGATTCCAAGCACATAACTTGCTTCACCCATGTTCTTCATTTCAAAGTTTTCTGAAAGAAAACCCTTGGTCTCCATCAATAAGGTTTTGTTGCTGCTAGCCAACAGAATTTCATCCACATAGAGCACAAGAAAGATGAAACTACTCCCACTGAGTTTCAGATATATGCACTGATCGATTGGATTCTCTACAAAACCAAAAGAAGTCACAACTCGATCAAATTTTAAGTACCATTGTCGATATGCTTGCTTTAACCCATAAAGAGACTTTTTCAGTATACAAACAAAGTCCTCTTTACCATTTTCCTCAAAACCTTCAGGTTATCTCATGTACACCTTCTCTGACAGCTCTCCATTCAGAAATGCTGTTTTCACATCCATCTGATGTAACTCTAGATCAAAATGGGCAACAATGACCATGATAATTTTGAATGAGTCATTTGATGAGACAGGTGAGAAGGTTTCCTTATAATCTATCCCCTCTCGCTGAGTAAAACCCTTTGCCACGAGTCTAGCTTTGTAGCGTTCTACTTTACCTTGAGAATCTGTCTTGGTTTTGAAAATCCACTTAGATGCAATAACTTACAATCCTTTGGTATTTGCACTAATTCCCATACTCCATTGTTGCTAATGGATAACAGCTCTTCCTTCATTGCTTCTACCCATTTGTCTGAATGCTTATGATTAACTGCTTGAAGAAAAGTAACAGGGTCTTCTTCTTGTCCTATGTCAAACTCACACTCATTCAAATAAGAAACATAATCAGAGTGCAGAGAAGGCTTGCGCACTCTAGTAGACCTTATAGGTTCAGGTGGAAGCCTACCAATATTAGCGGTATCAGGAGGTGAAAGTGGGTCTGCAATAGCAATATCTGTCCCAACTTGCAAATCATATTCAATTGGAGTTTGAGTGACTGTATCATCAGACATGATGGGATTGAGATCAATAAGTGAATTTCTCAACTCAACAGGTGCTATCTCAGGAGTGTCATACTCCCCTTCTTCAAAAGAGAAATTACAAGAAGTTCTAGATTCTTCATTGCATTCAACAAATCTAGCATGAGTGGTCTCTACAATTTTGTGTCCTGGACCAGGACAATAGAATCTATACCCTTTAGACCTCTCTGAGTATCCCACAAAATAGCAACTTGTAATCCTTGAGTCAAAAACTTTTTCTTGAGGGTTAAAGACTTTGGCTTCTGCTTGACATCCCCACACTCGCAAGTGTCTAAGGCTAGGTATTCTGCTACTCCAGAGTTCATAGGGAGTCTTATTCACAGATTTGCTTGGCACTCTATTGAGAAGGTAAACAGCAGTTTTAAGTGCCTCTCCCCATAAGGATTCTGGTAAGGTGGTATTGCTCACCATAGAACGGACCATGTCTTTCAGAGTACGATTTCTTCTTTCAGCTACTCCATTCTGCTGAGGTGTTCAGGCATGGAATATTGAGGAGCTATCCCATGTTCTTGCAAGAATTTTGCAAAAGGACCAAGCAACTGCTCAAAATCACCACTTCTCCCATAATATTCTCCACCCCTGTCTGACCACTTTGATCTTCTTGCAGTGGAAAAGTTCAACTTCAGCTTTAAAAATATTGAAAACATCTAGAGCACTAGATTTCTCACTGATAAGGAAGACATACCCATATCTTGACCAATCATCAATAAAAGTTATGAAATAACGGTGCCCAGTGAGTGTAGGGACAGTAAAAGGCCCACAGATGTCAGTGTGAATGAGGTCTAATACTTCAATGCTGCGAGTAGCATCCTTTTTCCTGGAGATTGTCATCTTTCCCTTAATGCAATCTATACATGTTTCCATGTCCTGAAAATCAATATCTTTTAATATCCCTTCCGTTACCAATCTTTTCATCCTCTTGATTGAAATATGACCCAACCTTCTATGCCACAACATGGAGGATTTCTCATCAATCAGAGACCGTTTCACTCCCACATTCAGAACCCATGAAGAATTACAATTCAATCTATAAAGCCCATCAACAAGAGTACCACTACCAATAGAGATAGAATCATGTAATAAACAAAATCCAACTTGATTAAAATTAACAGAATAACCATCTGAACAAAGTCTAGAAACTGAAATCAAATTCCTCCTCATAGAGGGAACATAAACAACATCCTTCAAATCAATAAATGAGTCTGAATGAAAAAATAATCTAATAGTTCCTATGGCTTCCACTTCAACTCTAGCTCCATTGCCCACGAACACCGTCACTTCATCCTTGCTTGGCACCCTCCTGTTTAGGAACCCCTGCAAGGAATAAGTGACGTGAATAGATGACGCAGAATCTAACCACCATGAATCAATTGGTACATTAATCAAGCAAGATTCAAAACATACTAAGGATAGATTCATACCACCATCCTTCTTTTTCTCAAGGTAAGTCTTCCTCTTAAAACAATCCTTCTTCATGTGTCCTTTGGCCTTGCACCAAAAACACTCTATGCCACTCATGTCTTTTTGTACCCCTGATTCTTTGAAATTTTGCTTTCCCTTCTTGTTTTTCCCTCCTTTAAATTGAGTGAATTTTCCTTTCTTAAAGAACTTCTTGATCCCTTTGTTAGGTCCCATAGATGATGAAGTCTTACCTTGAGTAAGATTGGCACTTTCAACTTTGGTCCTATTAATTGTTCCCTCTTCCTGGGTTACCACAGTGATCAATTCATCAAGACCCCATTTATCCTTCAATGTATTATAAGTAGTCTTAAGAGTCTTGTAGCTCTCAGGTAGAGAATTCAAGGCAATGGTGACCACGAAGTCATCATCAAAGTTAATACCTATACCTCTGATATTGTTTCCTAGGGAAATCAATTCCAGTATATGCTCTCTAGCACTTCCTACTCCATCAAATCTAGCCCCAGTCAATTGGCTCATGAGATCGTGAGCCTGTGATTTCTTAGAGCTATCAAACTTAGCTTTTATAGCAGCCAAATACTCAGAAGCAGTATCCTTTTTAGCAACACCATCCTTGATAGACTCAGGCAAAGCACTTTTAATAACAGCCAAGGATTTCCTATTTGCAGTGACCCACTTGTCATAATCCCCTTTCTCAGTTTGGGTACTGGTTGCAGTAGGTTCAGCTGGTTTGGTGGTTCTAGTACACAGGTCTAGGTCCTTGAGAATCATGTAAACCTCTAAGTCTTCCATCCATTTGTTGAAATTATCCCCAGTAAGCTTAGGAATATCAAGTACACCAAAACTAGAAGACATCCTGTTGAATATTTTAATAAAAAATATTCTATTCAACATACAGACATATATGTAAAAGAATAAGCATGTAACAATTAGCTAAATTAAACATTACATGCTCAAGTATCAATTACTTCATGAGTGTCAACCGGAACTACATTTCTGACATTTGGGTCTGAAACATACTGGTCCACTCAAGTTTCTGCTATTACTACGAGACTTCTTCTAACTTTCGAAAAGTACCGCCATCTTTGGATGGACAGCATCTTCTAGGTTGAGAAATCCCTATTTTTTTTTCTTGCTTTAACTTTTCTTTGATAATGTCACCTTTGGGTGAACATTAGCAACCTTGCTACCAACCATTATTCTCTGTTTTTTTAAGACAAAGAAGACCTTTGATTTGTATTCTATTACAATAAGGTTGAACTTTACCACTTTGGTGGATTCCACCCAATCTTACTGTAATAGTCTACAAATTCATTCCGGCAGCTAAAAGTGGGATTGTTTAACCATGAATAAAAAAATATTCATAAACAAAAGCATGAACTACATTACCAAGAATAAACAAGTTCATATTCTGATATGCAAGTAATGTATGAGTTGATTTTCTTTCATTTCTTCCAATTAATAGGAAAATTATAAAGAATCATTAAACACCCATACTTGTAACTTATACAAAATAGATCATAAAAGTTGATCAAAACTAGGCTCATAATATATCAAAACGAATAGCACGAAAAACTGGACTCAATGCAAAATACCAGGGTGAAAAATTCTTCACCGTTTGCCCGTACGAGCCATTTGATTTTTTTTTTTTAAGGAATCAAAATCAATCCAATCCAACCGGTTCGGGCAAATTAGTTCCGGGTTAAAGTTCGGGTCAACGACCCGGTCAACCTTTGACCGAGTTGGTCATGAGTTGACCCACTGCATCCTGGGTCAACTCGGTAGGGTTTCCGAGTTGACCCGGCGATGACTCGCCCCCATTAAAATTTTTTTCTCTCTCCTCTGGCAGTCAATTTCTAGCAGCGTGTGTGGCACGTCCGAAGGTTTTCGGTGACGTACGACATACCGTCGCGACCGTCTTCTCGTGCTCTACAACTTCCGTGAAGAAAGTTTTCCCATACGGGATCTTTAAGTGAGAATAAAATAATGATTTTCATAAATTGAAACCGAATTTTTTTTTTTTTTTTCATAATTTCTTGATTCTAACACCATAGTGTAGACTCTGATACCAATTGTTAGTGATTCTAAATCCTAGAATCATTTGAATTACCTATAGTGTATAGAATACAAGAATGAATAATGGAAAGAAATCAATCACATACCTGTTGAGCGTGAATAAAGTCCCTAAATCAAGGTTGACGCTTGTACCACGAACTATGATGAAGAACCACGCAATATGGGTCCTTCTACTGAGATCTTCTGCAGCCTCTTACTATGGGATATTCTCTCTGTCTCTACACTAGCTCTGTGAGAAAGCAGTGCTCCCAAATATTATTATGAAAAAATAATAGCAGCAGGGACCATCAGTATTCTATATATAATAGAATTCCTAAATCCTATTCAATTCCCACAATAGAATAGGGTTAGAAGTTTCCTAATTAAAGTGGTCCTTATTCTCTTGGGCCCAATGGGTCAATCAATATCAGTTAAGCCCACATAAAAGTCCTAACACAAGTACCTACAGGATACGAATGAGATTTATCCCAACGTGATTTGCATATTGAATCGTCATATCCAAAAGCTGAGCTACGAGTCCATCAGTGACGAATTTTCTACACTTGTCCTTGTGCTTTTGCAGCTCTTGTTCTTGTCCACAATTTTTTCAGCATCAGCTAATAGATTCCTCTCGATAATGCTCGCACAAGGAACCAAGCTCTGCATTTCAAAAGAATTTATAATTAACGAAGGAAAAAACTTCCTCGCTCTAATTGAAGAGATTTAACAGAAGACGATTTTTTTTTTTTTTTTTTAATTCAAGTAAAGCATCATTCACCTTGAGCATTTCGCATGCTTAACCAGACGAGGCTGCCACCACGGACTTCCCGAAGCCATTGAAGAAGTCGAATTCATCGTCGGAGCTGTCGGAACAGTTGCCGTTGAAGCAATTGCAGCGATTTCGTCCGCATTTTGCAGCTGACGTTAGCTGCATGTCATTACTATTCTCGATGAAATTTTGTCCCATTATTGCCAAGCACACAGAACTTGGCTCCCAATAGTTACTGCCATCTTTGATTTACTAAGGCTCACCGACGATGGGCTGAAACCGAGTTGCAGAAACATGAGGGGACCACCAATAGTTGGAGCTGCCCCTCGACCATCAAAGCCAGATGGAAACTCTGACAGAAATGGGAAACCGGCAGTAGAGGTATAAGTCACTAATGGAGACATGAGAGCAATGGACGACTTGGATCATTTATAAAATGATCAACTGATCCAATTAAATGTGGTGTTTATAAGTTGCGAGAGCTTAAGCACTGCTACCACTCACCCTTTCTTTTAATCACCGAAGAAAGATTTCCATTTCAGTCCCATACTCTATACCCAAAAAAAAGAAAAAAAAGGCTTCCATTTCCTTTCCTTACATGGGATGGAATGGCTGACATTTTCTTTACAAGAACAGAGACCTTTCGCTGAGTTTCAACCCACCTGGCAAAAATGATGCTCTGCTGTTCTGGTTTTCTTTATTGCTTTGTTTGCAGATTTTCATTTCAATCCATACACCCAAAAAGAAAAGAAAGAAAGAAAGAAAGAAAGAAAGAAAGAAAGAAAAAAAGACTTCCATTTCCTTTCCTTACATGGGATGGGATGGCTAAGATTTTTTTTACGAGAACAGAGACCTTTGGCTTTCAAGTTTCAACCCACCTGGGAGGCTGGGAAAGATGATCCCTCTGCTGGGTTCCTGATCCTCTGTATTGCTTTGTTTGCAGCTTTATCTTTCCTCTCTGAATTTTCTTAAATTTCAGGCTGAACCCATCTCAGAACGGATACCTGTGTTAGTTCCTTTTTCGATTTTGAAAACTTAGTGAGCTCTGTTCACTGCATAAATCCAGTTTACAATTACTGAGCTCTGGTAGTTGGCTCATTGTCTTTAATTCTTCACTTTGTATATATTATTTCCATGAGTGGGAACGTTACATCTGGTTCTGGAGAAGCTGGATCATCTGATTCTTCAGCATTTAGAAGACAATCAAATCCACCCAAGTGTGAGTATCTCCAGAAAAATACCATCTTTATGGCTTCGAAAATCAGACCCAGGAACCCACAGTTCTTCAAACCCATCCTACCTGGTTTTCTTCAACAACTTGTAAGTATTTTATCTCTGTTTCATCCATCTCTCTCTCTCTCTCTCTCTCTCTCTCTCTTACTAGTTTAAATTAATGGCTTCTGTGAGCAAAATTGTTGCAGGCGATTCCTATTGAGTTTCGGAAACACTTAAGAGAAGAGAAGTGTGAGGACGGAGAAGCTGTGTTGAGAAATTGTGGCAAATCGTGGCCTGTGAAGGTCAGTGGATTCTGTTTTAAAGAGGGTTGGGCAGATTTTGCTCGAGATCGTCATCTTCTTGCTGGGGATTTCTTGATCTTCAGATACGAAGGTCAAATGGTATTCGATGTTATGGTGTTCACTCGCAGTGCCTGTGAGAAAATATTCCCACCGTTTCTTGCTGAAAATGAAAACAAGGGTGAAGGTACGATTGAGAATAGAGGCATAGAGGTTGAGAAGAAAATTAGAAAACCCTTTTAATTTTGTCTTCTTATTATATTTCTTCTTGTTTGCTATGGTTTGTTGGATTTCAAAGGTTCAGTACAAAGGACTCGTCCAAGAGCACATAAGGCAGACTCGTCCAAGGGCACAAATCCATTTTTTGTGGTTCCTGTGGGGAAATTTAATCTCATGAAGAACGTTTTAGTGAGTAGTCTCTCTATCAACCCCAAGGATGTAGCCGAAAGGACTTTAGCATGAGAATCTGATATGACCTGATCTATGTGATTGTGGGGTCAATATGGATCCGTGGGACTATACCCGCCGTTAGCCAAAAAAAGAGTAGTCTCTCTATCTCTTTGTGGTTTTTGTATGAAACTATGAAGTGATTGTGTCTATGATCAATAATGGTGCACAGGTAATTCCAAGGACCTTTGCCAGATCAAATGGTCTTATAGGAGAAGGCTTTGAAATGATCCTTAAAGATCAAGAAAGTGGTCGGTCTTGGCCTGTCCAATTAAGACATAAAAATGATGGGCGGGTGTACTTCAGAGGTGGTTTGCGTGATTTTGCAGTTGCAAATCACCTGAAGAAAGACCAACTCTGCATTTTCAGGCTCATTTGCTCTAGTAACAAGTGAGTAATAAACCCTTGATTTTCTGACTTGGATTTTCTTAGAAAGGGTTTCCTTGGACTCAATCAGGTTACCGATCAGCTTCTTTGTGATTCCAGCAATGATGGGAAAATGGTACTTCATGTCACAGTGGACCACAAAGCTTCTGGGGGAAAACCTTCCTTCATGACTTCCTTGAATAGTACTATCCTTGAACGTTCTGTTCTGGTGAGAATTAGATTCCACGTTAGCTAGCTATTTCCTACAATTAAAGCTATGTTTGGTTGTTGAGAAAGGGTGCTTAATTTTTGTTGTTGCAGTATGTTCCCCGGAAATTTGCAAGAAAAAATGATTTAGAAGGAAAAATGAACCATAAAACAACACTGAAAGATCAAAAGGGCAGAACATGGGAGCTGGAATTGAAGCCCAAGGATACCAAAGGTCAGGTCTACATAAGAGGTGATTGGCATGAGATTACAGTAGTGAATGGCTTGGAGGAAGGAGATGCTATCTACTTGCAGCTCACTACAAATGATGCCATGGACACAATGGAATTTCTCTTGCTATAAATCGTGGCTTGTAACATATGCTATGGTTCCTTATTTAAATATCGCAACACCTTATTGGTTCAAATATTATGAACAAAATTTTCGGGAGGTATATCTTTTAGACCTCAATGCTTCCTTGATGAATGGTTATTGGTGCTGGAACATTAAACATGTCTTATCAATACCAAGGAAATTAGTTAGGGATGTCAACCGGTTAGACTTTATAGGTTTTGATCAGGTCTAATCGCCTTCCACCAAATTAAGGTCTGCACATTTTTTGCCATTTTAGGTAATTGGGCCTCTTAGGCCCAGGCATGGACACATTTATATTCAATTGGTCGGTTTCTGATCCTTAATCAAGCTCAATGTAATTGGGTTAATCGGGCTACAATAGGGATTTAAACCGACTAATTGGTTAATTGGACCATAAAAAATCCTTAAACAGTCTAATCGGCCTATTAACGATTGATTATTGACACCTACCTTGATCCCCCACCGGCGGTGACAAGCTAAGTTTACTTGTGTACAATCGAAGACAAATTTTATTAATTTATGTATATTTGTTTTCCCCAAAATAACGAAAGAAGCGCCTGTAGCTAATTCACTTGGAATTAAATGGCTTCAGCCTTGGTATTGTGGGTTCGACTCCCACCAGGTGCATACGTTTTTCTGTCTTATTACATTCTTTTATGTGTTTAAACAAATTATTAAATATTGAATTATTAATCATCTATTATTATTTCAAAGGAATTGTTAAAGTCATTGATGTTTTATTAAAAATTTTTTTTTTTTCGTCCCATTAACCTTGTACAATATTGTCCTCTTTGGCTTATGAGCCTCAAGGTTTTAAAACGCGTTGTGCCATGTTAAGGAAACTGGAGGTTATTAACTAGTCTAGAAATCTCTCCCTTGCACACCCTCACCGATCTGCCAAACCCTCTGGTACTAGCCGTATTCTTGGTGGGGACCCACCAGGTGCATACGTTTTTCTGTGTTATTATATTTTTTACGTGTTTAAAAAAATTATTAAATATTAAATTACTAATCATCTATTATTATTTCAAAGGAATTGTTAAAGTCGAGGGGGAGCCTTTGATGTTCTATTAAAAATTTTTTTTTCCGCCCCATTAACATTGCACAATATTGTCCTCTTTGGCTTATGAGCCTTAAGGCTTTAAAACACGTTGTGACATGTTAAGGAAACTGGAGGTTATTAACTAGTCTAGGAATCTCTCCTTAGGCAATGTGAGACTAAAGTTTACACACCGTTACCGATCTGCCAAACCCTCTGGTACTAGCCGTATTCTTGGTGGGAACACCTCACCGATCTCTCAGGCGAGTCTGGTAATTATCATATTCTTAGATCGTTATAAATTCGACTACAGGTTGATTGTAAATCAGGTGATCTACGAACAGTTTGACCACCGGAAGAGAGTGGTCTACGATCAGCTAGCTCAGTCGAAGATGAAATGAATTCATTTTACTAGTAATGTTGGTCGAAATATATGATAAAATGAAAAGTGGTTGCAAATAAATTTTTCTTTGAAATATAAAATAAACCTTTGGATTCAATATTTTCATGCTTTTATGGACAAGGGATGTTACGCTGTTCACATGCCTTAGTATCTACATGTTCCCATCAATTGGGAATTGACGGTTCATTATATAGGCGTTGGTACGATGAGGAGCGATGATAGACCCATCATATAAGATGGGTTTTCCCTTAAATATACCAATATCTGACTGTATTTTGATATTAATACCTTTTTCCTGTACCATTACAGTGTCATTCACCGTTTGATATCCATATTGGTGTTGATCGATACCAATACGACCGATCCAAAGCTTATACCCAAAGCATGGTGTCGAAGGTAGTGGGTGGAGAGAGTGTGACAATGTGCAATATTTTTTTGCTTTATTTATTGTTTATTATTATAGGGAGATTTATTTATTTATTTATTTTTTTCTGATCAGTGACATTTTCATGTGACAATAATCCACTAATTATTTCTATACTTGCGACCTTCGGTTCAAAATGCACCGAAATGTAGATTTGTGGAACAAAATACCCTTGAAACCTCAATTGCCACACTTGATTAGGGGTGTCAACCTGTAGGACCAAATTGGTCTCAATCAGTTTAAAGCCTTACACTGTCTCCACTTGGTTAAGTAATCGGGCTTCGTGGACCGAGGTTTGGACATGTTTTCTATTTGATTGGTAGGTTTTTTGTCCATAATCGATCTCAAGGTAATTGGGTTGATCGGGACTTATGCTAGCTAATTGACTAATTGGACTATAAACAAGTCATAAAAAGACTCTTAATTAAAAGGGCTATATTTAGGAAAAATAGGTTTAGCCGAACTAATCCGACATAAGCATATATGTTTCCTTAAAGAATGGTTCCTGCCTTCCAGGTTTTGGAAAAATATTAAAAAGTGCTTACCAATACCAAGGAAATTGGTTAGGAGGTCAACTGATCATGCCTAATTGGTCTTCATCAATTTAAGGCTTCACTCCGTGTTTGCTTCTTTAAGTAATTGGATATTATAGGCCATGGCATGGATATATTTCTATTCGATCATGCTAGTTTTTGGTCCATAATCGAGCTAAAAGTAATTGGTTTATCGAGTTGTAATATGGATTTAAATAGGTTAATTGACTAATTGGACTATAAACAAACTATAAACAGTCTTTAAGGCTAATTGGACTACACATGATTGGTTATCCATCAGTCACAGTGAAGCGACCGTTGGGACACCACCTTGCACTGGACCACACTATTATTAGTCGGTTGATGCTTGAACTTGACTTGTTTAATATCGATCTGGCTGATCTCTAGCTTCTACCAACCAGTTTATATCGAGCCTATTGGTGTGAGCTAACTTTTGACATCCTACCTTTGGTCCTTCATCAACCACTTGCGGTGATGAGTTAAGTTTACTTGTATACGGGAGTGGACAACTTTAAATCACCTAATATTTTTTTTTTCTGAAATAACAAAACAAGTAATTGTAGCTAATCCTTTGGAATTAAATGGCTTGGGCCTTGGTGTCGTGGGTTTGACTCCCACCAGGTGTGAAGTTTTTTTGTGGTTATATATTATTTTGCTCTATTATTTATATGCGTGGAACGAATATAAAAACCTAATGGAATATAGCATGATTACTGGAATAGGATAACCATCAAAGATAGAAAGCGCATGATAATATAATCCTTTTTTTTTTTTGGGTGATTTTTTTCTTGTTTTTTGAAATCCAACGGAAGTCTTTGATATGTTCTATGAAATAAATTCATTTTACTGGTAATGTTATTATTATAAAAAATGAAAATTTGAAAAATGGTCACAAATAATATTTTCTTTGAATTATAAATAAATCTTTGGATTCAATATTTTCATATTTCCACATTTTATTTATGGGCATGAGATTGGCACTTTGCCTGCATGCCTTAATATCTACATGCCCGATTAATTAGGGTCACAAGACGGTTCTTCAAATAGGGGTGGTGGGGAGCAAGAGAGAGTGTGTCCAAGAAGTATCAGGTATTGATTGAATCGGTATCAGATAAGATACAGTGGGATTGGTATTGGATCAATCATATAAGAAAGTTTTTTTCCCTTTATATATATATATATATATATGTATACACCAATATATAACTACATTTTGACAATAATACTCTTTGTCCATTCTATTTACTGATCTGTTATCGACAAGGTGTTGGTATCGATGTAAGCCGATATTGAAATGGCCAACCCAAAATTGATACCTAAAATCATGGTGTCAGAAGGAAGGGGGAAGAGGCCCAATAGGGACCGTGGGTGGTAGGGGTGTCAAGGGCCGACACTTTTAGAGCCTGACTTAGACTGGCCTGATTAATAAATGTATTGGGCTTGAGTTCGACACATTTAAAAATAGGTAGTACATGATGCAACCACCAAGCCCGAGGGTAGCCCGACTGGCCCCGACACATCCATAAGCCCGACTTGAACTGATTCCTTTAAGCCCGACCTAGTCCTTTAATATTACTTGTATTTAGTGCTAAGGCTATTGTAAAAGTATAGTTGAGATGATGATGGCTGTTATCTAAACATTCATCTTTTTTAGGCATAGTTTATTGATTTGGACTTGCTAAACTTGGGTTGTGTAGACATAATTTAATTGATTTAAGTTTTATGGGTTAAAGACAGTGTCTTAGTAACTTATCTATTATACACATCTTTGGCTTAATCCATTTAAATTATGGTATCTTTCTTTACTATGCCCATCTCTGCTTCATTTGATTGCTATTCCCCTTCAAGCCTATGTAAGAGACCAATTTTAAAGAGGGTTTATCCAAAGTTAAATAGGTCTGTAACCCAGTTAAGCCCATTTATAGCAGCCTAATTAACGCCCGAAACTGACTAGCCTGATTATCAATCATACATGTCTGCATTAACTAAACCCATTTAACTAAATGAGCTTTCACAGTACAACCCTAAAAAATGATCAAACCCAACCTTGCTTGGCCACTTGACGCCTCCAGTGAGAGGGTGTTGTACACACTCAGTGTGAACAACTTTTTTCTTACATTTATTTATTTTTATTATTATTATAAAAAAAAAAAATCGCCTACCCAAATTTATATTAATACATATTTTTTTCCCAAGTAGAAGAGGAAGCGCCTGTAGCTAATTCTCTTGGAATTAAATGGCTTTGGCCTTGTATCGTGGGTTCGACTCCCACCAGGTGCGTTTTGTTTTGTTTTTTCTACTTTTCTAACCCAATGGTCTCTCTCAAGTTTTACTGACCCCAGCCTGTCAGCCACTTGACTTCTGTGTGTGACAGTGTGAGTCATACGAAAATATAGTTTTATAATCCACTAATTCTCATTCCCTATTACTTGTTTGTGGAACAAAATCGACCCAAATCCTCTCAAGAGCACCAGTTCCTTTAATGCACATTGAACGGCTAAAAGCATTGGAGTATGAACCCCAAGTACCTCCCGGTAGTCTAATGTGCCCTGGAGTGGCTGACGTACTTGAGGAAATCTTATTTTGGAACAAAATAACCTTCGAAGCTCCATTGCCACCTTTGATTAGGGTTGTTAACTGATTGGGCTTAATTATTCTTCACAAATTTAAGATCCCACACGGTTTTCGTCAATTTAGGTAATTAAGCCTCGTAAGCCAAGACATGGGCACATTTCCATTTTCAGCCAATCAATTTTTGATGCATTATCAGGCTGAAGGTAATTAGGTTATCAGGTTCAAAGTAATTGGGTTAATTGAGCTATAGTTGGAGTTAAACAAGCTAATTAGACTATAAATGAGCCATAAAGGGTTGTTAGAAGCGCTATAATTGGGAAAATTAATCTTAAGCAGGATAATCAAACTATAAACATTCGACTATTGACTAGTCACAAAATTAGGTCGATCCCAATCGAGCAATGTCAGCCCACAAACCTACTTATGTGGACCAACTTTTGACACCCCTACCCTGGATCACCAAGGGTGATAAACTAAGCTTACTTGTATACTGTCTTACACAAATAATATATTGTTTTATATTATTTTCCTAAACACCAAGGGGTTAGCGCACTTGGCTTGGAAGGGACATGGTATTTTGCCTCAGGAAATGAGGTCCCGTGATCAAACCTTCGCCATTGCAACTAACTTCTTGGGGCCACGGCACGAGAATTTCCTTCTCGAATTAACCAGACCTTGTGTAAGCATCAATACGATACGTATACCAATACTTGAAACCATGGGGCGGCTATCCATTTATATAGTATTTTCTACCATCAAATCCATGATCTTAAACTAATCTTTATGATTTTAGCTATGAAAACCTTTGTTTCTAACCCCTCCTCCCCCCTCCCCCCTCTCCCCTCTCCCCTCCCCTCCCCCTCCCCCTCCTTGTGGCATTGTAAGGATGATTTGTTTTCATGACTTGCAACTTGGTGCTTCCCATGAGCAGTCCTTTTGGGTCAACCTTTTTTAAAATTAATGACTTCACCCTTAACTAGGGTATCTAAGGGGTATGAAAGCAAGGTTACAATCTGGTTTTAACCAATATCGTTATATCCAAAATCATAAATTACTGCGTAGGCTATTAAAATATCTCAACACCCTATAGGCCCAAATATTACGAAGCTTATATTTTTGGGAGGTAAATATGGTAGGCCCTAATGGTTATTTTATGAATTCTTCTTGGTGTTGGAACAGTATTAAAATGGTCTTACCAATACTAGGAAATTCCCTCCCTAGTTAAAATTATTCTTTTTTTTTCATAAGTGTATGCTAATTGTTTCCGTTGTATCCTCTAAAAATCAAAATGTATCAGGATGGGCAGCTGTTGTGTTCTCCCATAATAAGTGCTTATTTCTTTTTGTCAATTATGTGATGACAGGAGAGGATTTAGAAGTAGCTGCGCAGGGAATACTCTATGGGTTAGAGGCTGTGTCCAAGCAAGGATGGGACTTACATGAAATTTGGACTGATGTGTAGGGTATCGATAAACTTATGGAACCTAAGAATTTTTTGATGTGGCCATGGACCACTTTTGCTCTGCGTATGGGACTAAATGATTTTTTGTTTAAACCTAACTTTTTTGTAAAGGATGTAAATGACCACCCTATACGAATAGTAATATTCTGATCAATGATGTAGAAACTTTGTAATTTCTTTTCTGTTTTATTCGAATAAAAATATAAAAAAGCTAAGGAAATTGGTTTGTTGGAGATGATAAACTCATATCCTCGGTTGGATCCATGGATCCCTTCCTAGTCTTAAGGGGAACATTTTTTTCCACTATTGTCCAATACCCTCATTTCTAAAATGCCACTGAATTTATGTTGCAAAGTGGATGGAACATGGGTTCAAATTATTTGTCGCAAGCGCAAGCAGTGAGATGCAGTGAGCATGCACTCCAGCTGTTTGATACTCACTACACCTCACCACCTCACCACAAACGATTTTGACTTATGCAACACTAGCCTGATTGCTTCAATCTGTCCCCGATGGATGGAAAATCTGATTTTGGATATTGATTTAAATAGTAAACCTTCTGTGGATGTCATTTCTACCCAATTTTCTAAGAAGGGTATCTTAACCAGTTAGCTGTTACAGTTTTTGTCACAGAACCCTTGTGAAATCAATAGAAACTTTGCTCAATATAGGCGAGTAGTGATGGATACCCTTAGCCTTATTCTCATCTTTATTAGAGTTCCTCATGAATCTGTCTAAGATATCCATTATTCTTGGTGATGTTCAACATCAGGTTCAGGAATAGTTACTAGCATTGACAGGATTCATAGACACACCCAACTCCCATTTGCACCCCCCGGCAAAAAAAAAAAAAAAAAAAAAACCATCGTGGTGTAATATTAATCTCCAGGAAACTGAAGGCAACAGCCTGTGCCCCCTTTTGACTTTGGTTAGGAGCAGACTGGATGAGTAAAAGCCTAGTTTATCCCATGGAGGGCACCTCTAGTTTATCTCTTTCGTCTTCTAGGGAGGTTATATTTACTAGTCAGGATTGTTTGGTCTCCCCAGTTGAGACCAAACGGAAATCATTTCCGAAAATTGAATCAAGCATTTTACACTAGAATCGGGAAACTGTTTAATAAACGGTTTCGATTTGATTTTAACCATTTAAACCAATTTAAATATTAAGAAAATAACACCATCCCAACTCTTTGACATCTCATGATCTCACCCCAAATTGATGAAATTGTTCACATTTTTTATCCTAGAAATAATCATTCAAAATTTAATAAGATAAGAGTAGATTTACATTATATAATTGCTTATGCTTTTTTTTTTTTAAATGAGAATAAGTTTATATTATATAAATATATATGATTTTGGTTTCTACTTTTGACACCAAGAACCGAACCATACTATTTAACCGAAACTGCAACATTTAACCCCAATAGTGTGAAGGCGAAGTTGGAATCTATATTCTCCAACTTTCTTTAGTCGGGCCATCTGGAAAAGAAGGATTTACTACATTGTATAGGATCCATTTTTTGGCCTAAGGGGGAGGGTAGTTTGGGGGTGAAAGTGCATCAAGGTATCCTAAAGAAAGTCTGATGGGTGGCTTCCCAACAAGTCATTATAAGTGAAGTGAGTGAACCACAATTATCTAGAAGGGGAATACATTTGGACACTGTAACCTTCTCAAAACTGCTCTAGGTACTTAAGTTATCCCAAATTAGTGCACTGAAACTACTATTTCCAGCTTCAGTCCTCTGCCTTAGGCTTGTAGGCCTAGTGAGCTGGGTTGTTCGTCCATTTGGAAATGCTCTTGTTTCAGACGCTTTTGCTGTGTCTAAACTCCTGGCCGAGTTTTCTAGATTTTCTTCATGGTAGGCACTAGGGAGAAAGGTTTGTAATATTAAATGTTGTTGAAACAGCATAATCACTAAAGAGTTCAATTTTATAGATATTTCTCCAAGAGTTCAATTTTATAGATATTTTCTCCAATCTTTTGTAATACCTTGAAAGGACCATCAGCCCTTGGCTTAAACTTTCCATGATATCCTCAAGGAAATCTACCAGGATGGAGCTAGGCCGTTTATTCACCATATCATTGGATATAGGTAGTCTACTAAGCTGTGGTTGGACCCATGGCATCCAGATGGAATCCTGATTTTAGGTTGGAGACTAGATCCAGATGCTAGATCAGACTAATACGCTATGGAGTAGTCTATTCTCAGTGATGGCAACTGGCGTCACGGCCCTGCTACCTCAGTGGACCTCCATCAGGTGTGGAACCATGTTAGCAATATTAGAAGGTTAAGTGAGTTTACCTTAGTCTGTCATATAAACTATTAACTCCTCTGGTCTTTTTTCCACCAAGTCAGCTTTTGATATTCTAAGGTGTTCTCACCTTCAGGTTAGTTGGGCTTCTACTATATGGTTTCAAACTTGTATTCCTCACCAGTCATTCACAGAATGAAGGTGCATGGTAAGCACTCTTACAACTAAAGATCATCATAGTAGAACAATTATTCAGGTTTCTTCCTCTTGTTGTTTCTACCAAGCATGGATGGAGAGTAGGACCATCTTTTCTTTGATTGTCCCCATTCACATTCCATTTATTGGAAAAGGGGAGGGCGGGGGGGAGGATATGCTCCTGCTCCTAAAGTCCTCGGAGGAGTGTTATGCCAGAGGTTAGTGGGTGGAAGAGACTTCCGATCCTGATTCCTTTGCTTGTATTGCTAAGCTAGCATTCTGTTGCACTATTATTAAGCTTTGGAAGAGGAACGGAATTTTGGCTCTTGAAACAAACCTGAACAACCCCGGCTGTTATCAGGGATAATTTAGTGGATATGGACGATTATTGTAGGGCTGCTCCTCCTAAGGGTCCCAAAACCCTAAGCAATTTGTATCCTGCTTGGAGATGGGGTATTCGTCCATATGTATCCCAAGGCCTTAGCCTCGGGTTGATTTTCTTTTGGCTCCCCCACCATTGTTTTGAGCCTTTGAGGTAGGGTTCTCCCTTGGGGCATGTCCCAAGTGTGGGGTAGGATTTGTTCCTCAGCCTGTCTTTTAGAGTCCTCATCGCTCTCCAAAGGTAATCTCTCATTGCTATAGAGAAGAAAACATTGTAGCTGATGCCCTTGCAAACAAGGTTGCAGTGCTTCGTCAATCATGCTTTAGCCAGATCATCCTGCTTTTATAGCTCATGTAATAGATTGGGTATGTAATGATAGGCCATGTTATAGATTTCATTGAAAGAATTTTTATTTTGCCCGACTTTTCCAAGGTTTGCTAATGATAATGCCAAAGGTGGATCTTCCGCGCAAAGTAGTTCACTCTTTAGCTTTGTCATAACGACAAAGATGAAACAAGACTATTCTCACCTGAGAATGCCTAGACATTAATTCTGTATTTCCCACTCTCTTAATATACTCCTACTGATTCATAGCTAAACAAAAGAAGATTATGTCAAAAACTGAGATCAATATGCTTTGTAGCTGATCCCAGTTACTCGTTAATCTGTGGATAGGGAAGGTAAATTCCAATCCAAATCACCTGATTACGCCAATTCCAAAGATTCTTGAAACTTTGTCTACACACATTAAGAAGCGAAAAAGTGGAAGTCCATAAAATTTTTGTGATTTTTATTCAGTTTAGGCAGCGGAAGGATATCAAAACTTTCTGATATCAACAATTCATTGGAAGAGAAGCATTCACTTCCTGAGTCCAGTAGCTGACTAATTAGGCAGTAAAAATAAAATAAAATCAAAGAGAACAAAAAAATAAAAATAAAATCAAAGACAACATATAATGGTGTGTGGATGCTAGGAAACACAGATTTACAATGCTCCAGCACTTTTCCTCGAGAGTGCAATAACATTGAAATTTATGGAATCGGGGTTCTTCTGGATCATTCCTCTTATGACTTTTGCCGCATCCTGCCATGAAATAAAATCATTTAGATGACAAATTTCAGATGCCCCCCAAGCCAGGAGATTGAAAAGGTTGGAAAAGATTGCCATAGTTACATGAAAGCAACCATGATGTTATAGCTGAAGTGCTGAGACGTGACCAATTTCACAGCAATGGGGAAGGAGGGATTACTGGGTAGTGGATTAACAACGCCACTGTTGCAGACCTCAGAATAACAAGACTGTGTTCACATCAATTTCATTCTGATGATCTCAGTTCTCATTTTCAAGCCAACTGCCATGTAAAGTCGTGGGAGAAGAAAAAGCAAGGGGGGGAGAGAGAGAGGGAATAGCATGGCTGAGTATACCATTAAGAAATATGTAGGAAGATGGGATTACCTGCAACAAGCTGCTGGGTGAAGAAGGACCATGTGATATTGCTTGCGATTTTCTTCCATCGAGCTCATAAAGTTCCCCTACAGGTAAGGATTTCGATAAACACGGGGAACAAACTATAACATTTTCCTTTTTCTTTTTCACTGCGGTAGGCATAAGCATGCTACAATATAGACTTTGTATTTCTTAGCACAAATAAAATTCATTTTCCTTTTATTTTTCTCACTAATGTAAGCATGCACATGCTACAAAATAGATTTTGTATTTCTTAGCGCAAATAAAATTCACTACTTGTCACCAAAAATCACAAGACAAGTGAATATAACATACCATTCACACATGAGAAGCAAATAAAATGAGTGTCCACACTTGTATTGATATCTGGAGCCTACACAGAAAAGTAATAGTATGACAAGGCATTAGATTTCTAAGCTAAATGAAGAAATACCCGAACCACAGATTAAATGCCAGTGGGTTAGTGATTGAAAGGGGAAAAATAAAGGGTGACTATCAACTCCTCTCCATCTTTAAATTTAATGCTGGTTATATTCTGTAACCTCTGAAATGTTCTTGCAGAATGACAAAAAAGAAAAAAAGAAAAAAAGAAAAAATGAAATGCCTATATAGGATTAATGGAAAAATTGATCATTGATTCACCCCCCCTTTTTTTTTTTTGGGGGGGGGGGGGGGGGGGGGGGGTGTGGTGTGGGGGGCGGTGTTGAACTGCCAGATTACCCAAAATTGGGTTTCGCCTAACCAAAATAACCAATGGCTGTTTGATGCTGTGTGAGAAAAAGCACCTGCCAGTGATTAACTATTGATAAGGGATGATTTTGTTTGGGTATAGATTCTGGTCCATTGCTCTTGGATTGGGGGAACAAACAGTAAAGTTTAAAAGAAATCCACCAATCAGATTCAAAGATATAGAGCCCTTTTTGAATTAGAAAAGTGAAGCCAAATAGAAACGAGAACCAGGATTAGTAACTTCTAAAAGTAGTAATGAACAAAATACAACAACATCAGCCTTATCCCAACTAAACGAAGCCGGCCACATGGATCCGATCAAATACAGCAAAAGAAAAGAAGTAAAAGGGAAGGAACACAACACAACAAATCAGAAAAATCACCCCTCCTTACTGATGCATCCCCAAGCCTCCGTTGAACATGGCCATACCATCTCAAACAGCTTTCTCAGAGCTTACCATGAATCAGGCTACTCCCAAATCAACTCTAATATAGTCATTACTTACTTTCTCATTCCTAGTTTTGCCACACATCCATTTGAGCATCCTCATCTCTGCTACACATAGCTTATTAATATGATACTTCTTAACTATCCGGCAATCTGCCCTGTACATCATACCGGTTTTAAGCTTTAATGGAATACGTCAATCATACAATACTTCGGACACACCTCTCCACTTTGTCCATCCCACTTTAATCTTCTATGAAACATCATCCTCTATATCACTTTTTTTTATTTATGGTTGATTCCAGATGCCTAAAATGATCACTTTGTGGTACCTCTCTCTCCTCAATCTTCACCATATCATAATCCATCGTAGTGTGACCAAAGCAATTACCAAAATGCAAACTACTAAAATTAGAAATTATCAAACTAGTAACTACCAGATTTGGAAAGTGAAAATTAGTAACTTCCAGAAATATAAGTGATATATAGACGCTATAAGAAATAGACAAGTATAGTTGCTATATGAACTAGAAGTTGATGAAAGAAAATAGACACTGAAACAACTAAAACAGAAGATCAAATCAGTTTCAGAACAGGAGTCCCACCTGATCCTCAGGGCTGGAATCTCACCTCACCCGGTTTCTATTGTATTTCACAGCAGAACAGAACTAGAAGGCAAAAGCCAATTTCTCTTCGTCAAATTCGTGTGCAGGATTGTAGTCCCTTACAAAATTATATAAAGAGTGCTTAAAAGTAAATAAGACAAAAAAAGGAAAGGCTGGAGCCAATCCTGACCATAATAGGAAATAAAAATAGAAACAATGACTTACTAGAACTCCCAACCACAGGCTGAATGGGAGGTTTCTTACACTGGGGGAAAAATGAAAGACTCCAAAACAGATATGGAATTTTTAGGATGTATCATAGTCTGTCTAAATAACCTGACATTAATAAAATAAAGGAAATAAGACTCCCAAACTGGCCCATGATTTCGGTTTCTAGACAAACCAGAACTGAGCCAACTCTTGACCGCAGACCAGGTTTGGACTAGAAACTGGACCAGACTGCAGGATCATTTTCTTCCTCTTTCTACTGCTGCAATCGATGGAATTCTGCATCAAAGGAAGGTGGGAAGATGGTTTTTTTTTTTAAAATACTATTATTATTATTATTTTTTNTGAGTCCAGTAGCTGACTAATTAGGCAGTAAAAATAAAATAAAATCAAAGAGAACAAAAAAATAAAAATAAAATCAAGGACAACATATAATGGTGTGTGGATGCTAGGAAACACAGATTTACAATGCTCCAGCACTTTTCCTCGAGAGTGCAATAACATTGAAATTTATGGAATTGGGGTTCTTCTGGATCATTCCTCTTATGACTTTTGCCGCATCCTGCCATGAAATAAAATCATTTAGATGACAAATTTCAGATGCCCCCCAAGCCAGGAGATTGAAAAGGTTGGAAAAGATTGCCATAGTTACATGAAAGCAACCATGATGTTATAGCTGAAGTGCTGAGACGTGACCAATTTCACAGCAATGGGGAGGGAGGGATTACTGGGTAGTGGATTAACAATGCCACTGTTGCAGGCCTCAGAATAACAAGACTGTGTTCGCATCAATTTCATTCTGATGATCTCAGTTCCATTTTCAAGCCAACTGCCATGTAAAGTCGTGGGAGAAGAAAAAGCAAGGGGGGAGAGAGAGGGAATAGCATGGCTGAGTATACCATTAAGAAATATGTAGGAAGATGGGATTACCTGCAACAAGCTGCTGGGTGAAGAAGGACCATGTGATATTGCTTGCGATTTTCTTCCATCGAGCTCATAAAGTTCCCCTACAGGTAAGGATTTCGATAAACACGGGGAACAAACTATAACATTTTCCTTTTTCTTTTTCACTGCGGTAGGCATAAGCATGCTACAATATAGACTTTGTATTTCTTAGCACAAATAAAATTCATTTTCCTTTTATTTTTCTCACTAATGTAAGCATGCACATGCTACAAAATAGATTTTGTATTTCTTAGCGCAAATAAAATTCACTACTTGTCACCAAAAATCACAAGACAAGTGAATATAACATACCATTCACACATGAGAAGCAAATAAAATGAGTGTCCACACTTGTATTGATATCTGGAGCCTACACAGAAAAGTAATAGTATGACAAGGCATTAGATTTCTAAGCTAAATGAAGAAATACCCGAACCACAGATTAAATGCCAGTGGGTTAGTGATTGAAAGGGGAAAAATAAAGGGTGACTATCAACTCCTCTCCATCTTTAAATTTAATGCTGGTTATATTCTGTAACCTCTGAAATGTTCTTGCAGAATGACAAAAAAGAAAAAAAGAAAAAAAGAAAAAATGAAATGCCTATATAGGATTAATGGAAAAATTGATCATTGATTCGACCCCCCCCCCCCCCTTTTTTTTTTTTTGGGGGGGGGGTGGTGGGGTGGTGTGGGGGGCAGTGTTGAACTGCCAGATTACCCAAAATTGGGTTTCGCCTAACCAAAATAGCCAATGGCCGTTTGATGCTGTGTGAGAAAAAGCACCTGCCAGTGATTAACTGCTGACAAGGGATGATTTTGTTTGGGTATAGATTCTGGTCCATTGCTCTTGGATTGGGGGAACAAACAGTAAAGTTTAAAAGAAATCCGCCAATCAGATTCAAAGAGATAGAGCCCTTTTTGAATTAGAAAAGTGAATCCAAATAGAAACGAGAACCAGAATTAGTAACTTCTAAAAGTAGTAATGAACAAAATACAACATCAGCCTTATCCCAACTAAACGAAGCCGGCCACATGGATCCGATCAAAGACAGCAACAGAAAAGAAGTAAAAGGGAAGGAACACAACACAACAAATCAGAAAAATCACCCCCAAATGGGTTGGATACATGGATTCTTGCCCAGTTGCCCCTCCATACAAATCTATTCGAGGTCATACTTAGGACAAGACCTAAACTATGCATGTCTTTCTTCACTACTATTCCTATGGTCATTTTAGGCATGCCTTAGTTATTTTAGATCCTTCAATCTGAATCAGACCACTCCTCCTTATTGATGCATCCCCAAGCCTTCGTTGAACATGGCCATACCATCTCAAACAACTTTCTTAGAGCTTACCATGAATCAGGCTACTCCCAAATCAACTCTAATATAGTCATTACTTACTTTCTCAGTCCTAGTTTTGCCACACATCCATCTGAGCATCCTCATCTCAGCTACATATAGCTTATTAATATGATACTTCTTAACTATCCAGCAATCTGCCCTGTACATCATACCAGTTTTAAGCTTTAGAGGAATACGTCAGCCATACAATACTTCGGACACACCTCTCCACTTTGTCCATCCCACTTTAATCTTCTATGAAACATCATCCTCTGCATAGTTGTCAAGGCGTCGCCTAGGCGGTTTGCCTGGGGCCTAGGAGACAGCCGCCTTGTTGCACTGCATGTCGCCTTGTGTTTCGGCACTTATTTATGCCAAATATCATTCAAGTAAATGTTTTTAATATTTGTTATTTCATTTACTTAATATATTATTCATAAATAAGCAAATACCCCCTATTTGAATCCAATAAAAATAGTTTAAAAATCAAATTCTAAAAGGATAAAAAGTCAACCCCCCAGTCCAAGAACAAAAACTGGATTTAGGTTATAGGGATGATTTTCAACTTTTAAATGCTAGGGTTTTTCTCAATTATGAAAATATTATAAATTTTATCATGTTAAAACATTGCTAAAAACCAAAAGTCCGGTAAAAAAATATTTTGTTTTGATATTCATAAAATTATTTTCATTCAGGCGATTTTAACAGTATTCGCGCACTTAAAAATAAGTTTGACTGAAGCATAACTTTGTCATTGCAACTTAGATTTAAGTAATCTTAGACTTGTTAGAAAGCTGATTTTATGTTATAACTAAAACAAAAAGTCTCATGTAAAAATAAAATCATTTGACCAGTCAAACTTATTATAGAATAAGAGCATTTCTCTAAATGTTGATTTTTTATAACTTAATATGACTTAATGTTAATTTTTTATGATTTGATGTGGTTAAATGTTGATTTTTAATGACTTGATGTGGCTTAATCTTGATTTTTTATGATACAAGGTATATATAACTTACTAAATAATGTTAGAAAATAGGAAAAATAAAAAATAACACTTGTTCGCCTTAAGGCGGGCGCCTTCTCGCCTAAGCGCTTAGACAACTCTCTACCGCCTTGGTTCGCCTTGGCGCCGTGACAACTATGATCCTCTATATCACTTTTTTTTATTTATGGTTGATCCCAGATGCCTAAAATGATCACTTTGTGGTACCTCTCTCTCCTCAATCTTCACCATATCATAATCCATCGTAGTGTGACCATAGCAATTACCAAAATGCAAATTACTAAAATTAGAAATTATCAAACTAGTAACTACCAGATTTGGAAAGTGAAAATTAGTAACTTCCAGAAATATAAGTGATATATAGACACTATAAGAAATAGACAAGTATAGTTGCTATATGAACTAGAAGTTGATGAAAGAAAATAGACACTGAAACAACCAAAACAGAAGATCAAATCAGTTTCAGAACAGGAGTCCCACCTGATCCTCAGGGCTGGAATCTCACCTCACCCGGTTTCTATTGTATTTCACAGCAGAACAGAACTAGAAGGCAAAAGCCAATTTCTTTTCGTCAAATTCGTGTGCAGGATTGTAGTCCCTTACAAAATTATATAAAGAGTGCTTAAAGTAAATAAGACAAAAAAAGGAAAGGCAGGAGCCAATCCTGACCATAATTGGAAATAAAAATAGAAACAATGACTTACGAGAACTCCCAACCACAGGCTGAATGGGAGGTTTCTTACACTGGGGGAAAAATGAAAGACTCCAAAACAGATATGGAATTTATAGGATGTATCATAGTCTGTCTAAATAACCTGACATTCATTAAATAAAGGAAATAAGACTCCCAAACTAGCCCATGATTTCGGTTTCTAGACAAACCAGAACTGAGCCAACTCTTGACGGCAGACCAGGTTTGGACTAGAAACTGGACCAGACTGCAGGATCATTTTCTTCCTCTTTCTACTGCTGCAATCGATGGAATTCTGCATCAAAGGAAGGTGGGAAGATGGTTTTTTTTTTTAAATATATTAATATAATATTGTTAATAATAATAATAATATAATAATAATATTATTATTATTATTATTTTTTATTATTTTATTTTTATTTTATTTTTTTGGGTGGGTGGGTGGGTGGGTGGGAAGGTGTTAAGAAGTTGGTAGATTGAATTATAGGACACTCGCGATAACTCAGCTTTTCTCTCGTTGAAATGATGGATGCCCCCTACAAGGAAAGAATATACCAGAACACCAACTTCATGAAGGCTTGATGGAGAACCTTAGGGAAGAAAGGGAAAATCAGAGTAGAGAGGGGGAAGGAGGGGAATCACACACTTCACTGGTACACAAACTCAACATCTTCATTCAATAATCAAAATCACTCTTGTTTGTCCATTGGTTACAGTCAATATATAGGAAAGCAAAGACATAGAATTAGAAGCTTAACTGAAATGGAAACTAGCCTAAACTAGGCAGTAAGAAACAACCATAAAAGGAAACCAATGCAAGGAAATAAATCCTAACTCTTACATTCAATTTTGGAAAATAAAAGGCATGAAATAAAATACTAAATAACTACTAATTTTATTTCCAACCCTTGTTGGACCAAAACCCTAAGCTAGGGTTCTTCTTGGTTCTTGGCTTCCAAAGCCGATCATGCTGGTCCAACCAGGTAAGGGCAGCCGTATTTGCATCAACTCTTCTCCTCTGAAAAGAACTCGACGGAAAAGGGCCGAGGAGACCGTCTGAAGAAATAATTTGAATGAGGAATGATCCCACCATCTACTTGAGCTTAATTTCGGGGAGATCTTTGGCAGGATGAAACTTCAGTCTTGTTGGCATGCTTGAAAGCATATGTATTGGCATAGCCACAATGCTGTACTTTCTTGTCAAACAACCAAGGTCGACCAAGAAAGATATGGCACATCTTTAGAGGGAGGACGTCACATTGGACTGTATCCTTAAATCCACCAATAGAATATGTGACCAAACACTTATCTGTGATTTTGAAATTAATATTGTTCACCCAAGCAACCTTGTAGGGATTAAGATGTGGCTCTGTCTTCAATCACAGCTTACGAATAACGTCTTCAGAGACAACATTAGTGCAATTACCTCCATCAATGACCAAGGTTAACAACTGGTCATTGTACTTCACATGAGTCTAGAAAATACTACTGCGGCGCCAATCTTCATTGTCAGTGGCACTCTAAGTGGTCAACACATGACGAATGATATAAAAAGGATGTTGGTCTTCATCACTGAGTGTAATTGACTTCAACTGGCGCACGCTTTTCTCTTAAATCAGTTGTGTCAGAACCAAGTTGCTCTTCGGGAATATATAGTATAGGAGAATCCTTATCAATAAAAGTAACCAAACGGCTGGGACATTGAGCACTGATATGTCCAAATCCATTGCATGAGTAGTACCAAACTATAAATTTTGAAGAATCAGAAGGTTTATCTGAATCACACCGAGGGGGTGAGTACGGACGAGTAGGCCGTGAAAATGACATTTCAGAAACATGTCGAGGTGGAGAATACGACCGACTAGGTTGTGAAAAGGCCATAGATGTCTGTGGTTTGCTAGATGACCTTTCTTAGGTAGGAGGCTATTGTAGAATGGAACTAGTACCTCGAGGAAAAATATCTGTAAAATTTCTCCGATTGTATGGACGTTTCAAACTTTCCTCAACCTAATACACCACTTGCACAACGTCTTCCCTAGTAGGCAGTCGACTAGATGCAAGAGCAACATTAAGTTGAGGGTGCAAACCATTGCGAAATTGTGTTACTAATACTTCTTTATCCTGCTCAAAATCAGAACGAGTGGCCAAATAATAAAATCTCGCAACATATTCTTCAAAGGTCAAATTCTCCTGTTTCAACTGTGCAAACCTGAGATGCATGCGTTGCTTGTAGTCAGAAGGCAAGAATCTCCAGTTCATGACTTCATGCATTTTAGCCCAAATAGTGACTAAACCAAAGCCTCGGGTTCGGTTTTGTTGCTGTTGCTTGATCCACCAGACTCGGGCCGTGCCTTTTAGTTTGGCTTCTACAAATAGAATCTTTCGGACCTCAGTCAACCCATACCATCTGAAGAATGTTTCCAAGCTGTGAATCCAGTCAAGGTACAGTTCTGGATTGTTATTTCCACAAAAATCAAGGACATCCAATCTTGCTGCCCGTTTTGCTCCATCATCATATCTATCAGTACCATATGGTGGTGGAGGAGGTGGTGGTGGTGGTAGTGACGGATCCTGTGGAGTGGTGTTAGAAGAATCTCTAGACTGAATGGGACTCTTTCCTTTATCTGTTGCCACCAAACGATCAATAGAAGCTTGCATGGATTCCATCATTATCATAATAGCTTCAAATTTTCCATCAATTTCTCCCTTATAGGAGTTTAGTTGTTGAACAACTTCACTATTGGCTATCATAGTGATGATTAACAAAATAACACTCAAAGAGTAATGGCAATATAGTAAATAGATGAAAACTTAAAGAGGAATGGCAGAATGGTAATTATCTCTTTTTTTTTTTTTTTTTTTTTTTCAAAGATGGCAGAATTGTAATTTTTTTGGAAGTTTAAATTAAACCACAAGGGAGATCACATGTGGGTAGGGGTGTAACTGGGAATAAAGAAGAATTAAAAGATAAAGAGGGGTAAAGTGGGAAATCAAGAAAAAAAAGGAGATTCTAGGGAAGGGTACCGTCATCGACAAAGATGGAGTGAAGTAGGAGTGATAAGTCTCCAGAGGTGAAACCAGCGAAGGGAGGTTTCGTAGACTTGGTTGAGGGGAACCGACGGTGGTGACGAAGGAGGTCTTCACTGCTTGGAAGTGACTTGTGGCGATGGAAAAACTGGATTGACAGGTATGTCTCCATTTCTCTCTCTTCTCACCTTCTCTTCTTCTTCCTCCTCTATTTTCTGCTTCTCTCTCTTCTTCTTTCTTTTCTTATTCTGTTCTTTTATTCTTTCCTGGTTCGATCTTCCCTATCGAATATCTCTTCTTGCTTTTTTTTCTTTTCTTTTTTTTTTTTGGCTGTTGGCGGAACCTGAGTAAAGGAGGAAGTCGATGGTGGGTTTTCTGAGCTCGATGGGAGCTATTGTTGGAGGGGTTCGACGACAGAGGACGGTCGCTCGAAGGGTCAGGGGTGGGGTTTCAGTTGGGAACGATGGGTAGGAGAGATTTTTTTTTTTCTTTCAATTATTGCTGGCGAAAAAAGGAAAGAGGAGATGGTGGGGGTTCTCTTGTTTGGGAATCGAAGGGAGGGGAAAAAAGGAGGGATTAGGACTGGTTTCAGCAGGCTTTTTTGGGTGTTCTCAGTCGTGGTAGAACCTAGACAGAGAATGGGAAGGGAAGAAGAAGATGGAAGGAAAAAGGGGAATGGGGATCTTCGGCTCTGATACCAAGTTGATGGAGAACCTTAGGGAAGAAAGGGGAAATCAGAGTAGAGAGGGAGAAGGAGGGGAATCACACACTTCTCTGGTGTACAAACTCAACATCTTCATTCAATAATCAAAATCACTCTTGTTTGTCCATCGGTTACAGTTAATATATAGGAAAGTAAAGACATAGAATTAGAAGCTTAACTGAAATGGAAACTAGCCTAAACTAGGCAGTAGGAAACAACCATAAAAGGAAACCAATGCAAAGAAATAAATCCTAACTCATACATTCAAATCTGGAAAATAAATGGCATGAAATAAAATACTAAATAACTACTAATTTTATTTCCAACTCTTGTTGGACCAAAACCTTGGGCTAGACCCGTTCTTCTTGGCTCTTGGCTTCCAAAGCCGGTCATGCTGGTCCAACCAGGTAAGGGCAGCCGTATCTGCATCAAGGCTCCACCTGGGCATTGTGCCCTTGTCCCAACTCGTGAGAGAAGAGGCTATAAAATGGAAAAATCGATTGAATAATGACCTCCCCTATAAAAAAGTAGGTCTGTGAACCTTATATGTACCCTGGTCACTGTTTTGAGCATTTGTGCAATAAACATCTTTCTTTTGGCTATTTCAGCAACCAAACTTGGTGGGTATTAATGATTTGGTGAAACTCAATTTTGGGTAATCTGGCGGTTTTCCCAAGCCCATTATTAATTGGTCCCAATAAAAAAGCTGGAGCACATATTTAGAGCCTAAGCAGGAACTCAACTTGAGGATTTTACCAACTAATTAGGGTCAGCTACATTAATTTTGTTCTACCATTCAATTTTATTTGAGGTTATGTTAGTTGTCAAGCTACTGCAGAACCAGTCCAAAAATTGACCCTATTTAATATCTATTGGGTAATGGATTTCAAAATTTATAGTTTTATTTCTAATGCACTGAATAATAAGGCCCGAAAGTGGGGTCTAAAGGGGTCTACAATGTTTTAATTAGTAGTGGGACCCATTAGAGATTGGTTAGGATTTATGTATTAGTAGTTGTTCTATTAGCCGTCAAGAGTTTTGTCTTCGGTACAGTCCTATTAGATTTAGCTTCTGTTCCAGGGGTTTTAGTAATTTAGCAAGAGTTCTAATAGTATTTTCTAAGTTTACTTATTTTATAAAACTAAATACTAGGAGGATTATTTTCTTTAGTACCTTTTGGCTAAATACATGTAACACTCCCACAATCAATATTTACTGAATAAGATTCTTATTATTGGAATTTGAGAGTTGGGAGAACTCTTCTCTCTTGCCTTTCTTTAGGTTACTGGTCCCATTACTGTTTGCAGCCCCCCTATAGGAAGATTGAGCCCCTTCCTCTCTCCCTATTGATACTAAAGCCTACTACCTTCTAGGCATAAATCCCGAAGTTCTTAATGTATTAGTTGAGCTCCAAGAGGCGTTCAAACCTTCAAATTAGGTTTCAATGTATACTAAGGGAACTTCGAAGTTTTCAGATGATTTAGAAAAAAACTTCAAAGCCAAAAGAAACAGTCCCTATAGAAGAGCTTGCTGTCCAAGCACATTGAGGGGGAAAAGCAGGTGACAGCAAAAATAGAAGAGAAATTTGTTGTCCACTACAAAGAAGTGGTGGCAAGTGGACGTGGCAGAGAAACACATGGAGGAGCATAAACTGGTTGATCTTTTTTTTTCTTCCTTTTGATAGATGGCTGATCTTTTTATTATTGAACTTGTTGAATTCATGTTTCTAAGTTTCATCTTCACAACAAACTTCTTGTCTGATTTTTTTTGACCTGTTGGATTGTAGACTATTCATAAGCTTCATTAGATTGAGGATGGTTGCTTTTGATCATGCGTTGAAGATCCTCCTATCCTACAAAACTTGAGGACGAGTTTTTTCCAAGTGAGGGGGCTGAATTGCTTAGGTGAACCTATTTTCAATATCTATAGGGCATGGGCTGTTAATTGTTTAGGCTTTATTTGTGATGGACTTAATTATAAGGCCCAAAAGTAGTTGTTACAGAGATATTTTGGGGCACATTCCTTAGCTGTTATAGTTTTGTCTTGAGTAGCACCCTCTTCAAGGTTTAAGATCTCCCTTTGGCCCCCATCCCGCCGATCCAAAAAAGAGAGAGCTGGTGATATCTCGGTGAGACCTCATCAAGATCATGTATTTTTTCCCAGTCGACTCGGTGGTTGGTCTCGGTGACCATATGGTCTTTGTAGCCTCTGAAACTTGATATTTACACTATTTTAGGCCTTCTAAACACAATGGAAACATCAGTTTTTTAAAAATCAAACCTAAAATGGTACTTTGACTTCATACTCTATGTAAGTAGTCTCCGAATCTTCCGACCCTAGGCCAGTATGCTCTATTCTACAATGCACATTCCACAATCAACACATAACACAACATAATCATAAGTTTAAAAGACATCATAGATAATTATTTAATTGTTTAACCCGTAAGCTTCCTAACATCTGTTTTCTCATTAAAATAGTGTAAACTAGGTTTGTGCTGCAGCCAATCAATTCGCTGATTCCTAATCTAGGATTAGAGGAGTTGGCTGTATCACAAGCCTCAGCTATTCATATCTATATAAGCCTAAAGGAGAAACCACAAAAAAAGTAGTATAAAGACAAGCAGTAAGTTTCCAAGCCACAAAGAAGAGAGTACACCATAAATTAGTGTCCATTGAGCGAAGAGTGACAAGAATTGATTTCCTGATTCTCCAAATAGGAGGGTTTAAAGACCATTATAAAACAATTCATCTAGCTGAATGAGAGGAAAAAAGGACAACCTAGATTTACATCTAAACATTCTTTCCCCACTATCCAAACAAGAATCAAGTCAGAATATGAGTCCAGCCAGATAAATATTTGGCCAGTCAGTTTGTTGGGGCTTCTAAAACCATGGTTCCCAATTCTCCAGGATGACAGCAAAAATGCAAAAGATGCCTTCCACATACTCTTGAAATTAGGACTTTTTTTTAGGGGTAACAACATGCAAACATCTGGTTGTTGGTCAACAATCTTGTAGCACAATTTCAAAATGTATCAACATGCAAACATCTAATAGTTTGCTAATCTCCCAACAAAATCCTCATGAATTGATAAGATTACTTAGGATGTATATACTAATCAATTGGAACAATACTTGCCTCAGTATCACCAGCACTAGCTGCTACTAAATGTGCATCCTCCATTTCCGTGTCTTTCTCAAGAAATAAAGCACGCTGCAAACCACAAGAATACATGAAAGATATACATGTATTAGAAGGAAAGCAAACGAAGAATATTCTTTTAATCAACCATGGATGAGGGAATTGAAAACACTCTCAATCAGAACTGTACCTCCATTGGATCCATGTGAGCAGTTGATTTGAAGAATCTATCAAGGTACGAATCCTCACCTGGGTATAAATGAGAAAACAGAATGCCACAGGTGTTCTGAGAACCAATGTTTGAATGTTCTTGATAGCATGATGAAACATACAGCTAGACCTTGAAACCTTACCTCTTATAAGAGGTATATTTCTATTAGTTGCAACCTTTTTCATAAATCAACTATGATATCTTGCAACATAAAGATATTGACCTTTCTATACTTCAACAGTAGCATGGCGCACAAAGAGAAAGATTTCTCAGCAAAAAAAAAAAAAATATATATATATATATATATAAAACCTATGGGAACTGAAGCATGGATAACAAACAGCAGAGCACTATTACAAAATTAATATACTTGGAACTTCTCATAGGGTTCATCCTCTAGTCTTCGACCATCCAAAATAACAGTAAGTAGATGTGACGTGAATCCAGGTTCCAAAACCGGAATTATGGGTCCATTCAGGTACTCAATAACTCAATTGCAAGAACTAATGGAAGATTTGTAAATAAAACAAAGTCCCAAAAAAAGGTGGTAATTTTGTAATAAACAGATTCTAAAAGGGTCACAAGGCTATGGAAGTGTTTTGACTTATTTTCTAGGGGTAACTAGGAATGGGGAGAACTTAATGGCAGGGTGTAAATAAGAGGGTAAAGGAGGGTTAATAATATTGAAATAGAAGAGTTAAAGGAAGGGTTAAAGAATTGTGGGAAGAAGGTGTCTTCTTCAACCTCACGACAAGAAGAGGGAGGCAGAGGAACAGGACGGTTTCGAGAGGGAGGACCCTCAGTATGGCCATGGATCAACTCGAGGTTTTCAGTTCAGGTAGCTGGTCCATCATACTCTGAAACCCAAGCAAGAAGCATGCTCTAATGGGTCCAATAATCAGGCACCCCAGGGAGATTTAATCTTCAGAATCCAGATCTGGGCGGTAGTTTCAGGTAGCCTGAATTGTAGGTTTTAGTTTCTCATAATAGGATTGGATCTAGGGCAAGAAACTCTTAAGGGTTTGGTCGCCTAGGGAAGGGCTACCTTTGACTCAAAGCTCGGAACCAATAGGTAACAATCAAAGGTTCAGCAAGCTTTCCTTTTGAGACTGATGTCACTATCCAGAAACAGAGGATGTAGGCAATAAATCAAAAAGGAGGAGGAGGAGAAGAAAAGAGAAGATAATGAGAGAGAGAGAGAGAAGAGGGGGTTAGAATGGTCACACGACCTTGCAAGTACCCATCCGGCACTAGATAACTCAATTCAATCCATTCTCAAATCTGTCCAATAACTTGCTTTTGAAATTAAAACTTTCCTAATTAAAATATAAAACTAAAATTGAAACTCTTAATTACTTCCTAAGATCTTACTAATGAAATTAGAAACAAAATAAGACTCCAATTGATAACTCCCTACTTGTTTAACAACTACCCAAAATAAAAGATTAGATATCTTCTCAAATAAAATAACTTAATCTTTCCTAAATATCCAACTGAAACTAAAAATCCAATCAGATCCGGGTCGTCTCTGTCGAGATTTCTTGAAGGGTCAACCCAGTTCAGCCTCCATTCTGCATCAAGATGATTACAATAATCTGAGGTGACATTTTTTCAGGCAATAAGAGATGTCCTTGATGAGTACAGAACCATCAAATATGCTCTAATGCAATAAAGCATTGCATTCTCACCAAAAAAAAAAAAAAATGATGAACACCATGCAATAAAGCACTGCATTTTTTAAAAATAATACTGCCTATAAAATGATGTTAAGAGTGGAATTATGAACATATATGGTTTTAAGGTAGAGTATGAAGGTTAACCATCACGTTTGATACTTGAGATCAAATGCTGCAAAGATGACATTGTCTATGTTTAGTTGGACCCTACTGAAATAGCACAATAGTATGTATATGTTGATAATTATAGCAGTTAAAAACTATGTAGCTACCACAATCTAAATTTCACTATTTACTGATTATCAAAACAAAAAACCTTGATTTGTGCACAGCTCTAGTGTACAATGATTTGTAAGCCCAATCAGTCTAGACATTAGAAAGGGAAAGCATCGTCTACAAGCTTGGGTTATGACCATTAGAGAAAGGACCATTAGATGGAGATCATCATCGGGTGTTGCATTCCTTTAGAGAAACATATCAGTGTGTTCTATGTAACCACATCTTCCAATTGTTCGTTTTAATGTCTATATTCATCGAGATCTGTTTACTGGAATTCTTTTGTTGTATGTTCATGGCATATCACTTCCGCCACCACTATCAATTGGCATCAGAGCTAGGTTCTTCAATGAATATAGTATTTTGACAACTAGTTTGCCAACTTTTTTTTTTTTTTTTTGGGGTGGGGGGTGTGGTGGTGGGTAAGGCTGATGTGGTAAGTCTCTCTCAATGGCCCTTTTTTATAAAAGAAAAAACTCCATATACAAACAGTAATAAAAATGGCTATATTTGACCTTTTATGATCAAAATTATAGAAAAAAATTAAGGCTTAAAAAATAGTGTCCCAATCTTAAAATAAGATGACGGATATATGAATCTTTCTTTTCATGAAAGAAAAACTCCATATAGAAACAGTAATAACAATGATCTTTTACAATCATAATTATGAAAAAAATTAAGGCTTAAAAAAATTAGTGTCCCAAATCCCAATCTAAAAATAAGATGTAAAAAACTAGTGTCCCAATCTGAAAATAAGATGATGGATAAATGAATGCACTAGGAAGGGACGATAAAATGCAAAAAGGAAATGTTAGCACAACGTAGAGGCTGCAAACAGTTCATATTGAAATAATGACTCAGGAGAAAAGACAAGAAACGCTTATTTGTTAACAGCAGATATGTCCTTGAATGAAGTCCAACAGTGGAAGACAGTAAGTACTGGATTTGAGGCATGCCTAAAAAGGTTTCAGATTCCAATGGATGTGATCCTAGTGTACGAAAACCCTAAATTTGGGTCACAATGGGCCCACCCAAATGATAAATAGCACAATTAACAATGGTAGTGGCAGTTTCATAATTAAGAGACAATATCAACCTCTTAGGACTAAGATAACAAATTAAGGGAGCAACAGGGCCGGGTGTAATCTAAAGGGATAAGGACAATGCTGGCAATTAAGGTAAGAATGGACAAATGGAAACAACTCTTAAGAAGGGTATCAATGTAATTTCCCTTAAACCTTGGAACCGTTAGCACGATCAGAAACAATAGTTTCCAGAAACCCAAATAGTTGCTCTCCTTCTCTGAAGAATATCTTAGCAATGTGATAAGCATAAAAAATCTTGCAACAAGGCTAAAAATGAGCCATCTTCGAGAAACGATCAACTGCCACCATAATAGAATCATATCTCTCACAAGTAGGAGGTAGTCACGAGCACAAAATCCATGCTAATGTCCAACTAGGGTGTGTGAGGAACAGGTAAAGCTGAGTATAAACATAATCTTGCTTTGTTCCTTTAGCAAGCTAGCATCTACATCTTCTAATCACATGATCATATTTGATATGTGTGGCCAGTAATATCGATCAATGACCTCTATAAGAGTTTGTCCTTCCCAAAGTGACCTCCCAAACCTCCATCATGTAACACCCGAATAATGTGATGATGTAGGGATGAGTCAGATATACATAACCGGGTTCCCAAGAACAAGTACCCACCATGGATAGAATATTTTGGAAGTTGTAGCCCTGCTGTACCTCCTTGTGAATCTGAGTGAAGTCTTTATAAGTTGCATAATCCTATGTTCATTATTAACTAAATGTGATGCAAATGAAGTGTTAACGCTTTGTAACTTAGTGAGTAAGCAACAACATTCTCCTTTCCAGCCTTGTACTGCAACGCAAATGTAAATTCTTGTAGATAAGCCACCCACTTGGCATGTGGATTGCTAATTGACTTTTGAGAGTGAAGGTGCTTATCCGCCACATCAATAGTATAGAGGATTAACTCTTTACCAATTTGATAGTGCCTCTAGTGACATAGCATTTGAACTAAAGCATAGAGCCCTAGATCATAAGTCAAATAGCGTCGCTTAGAATCATTCAGTTTGTTACTATAGAAAGCATTAGGATGACCACCTTGCATAAGTACTCCTACTGGGCCAATGTGTGAAGCATCTAAAACAGCTTCAAATACTTGCTCAAAGTCTAAAAAATGTGAGATGGGTGCCTCTGTCATCTTCTTCTTGATAAGAAGAAAGGCCTTGCTTGTCGCTGCTGTCCATTCAAATTTGCCTTTGTTTTGCTTCAGACATTTAATGATTAGTGCCATGAGTGTGCTGAAATTGCGAATAAATCTTCTATAGGAAGAATACTAAGCCATTGGAACTGTGGACCTTAATAATGGTCTTTGTTGTGGCCAATCTAGAATGCTTTTGATTTTCTCAGGATCAACTTCCACTCCCTTTGATGAGACTATAAATCCAAGGAATATGACCTTGGGCAACAGACAATTACACTTCTTAAGATTGATGTAGAGATTTTTAGTGCAGAGTACTCTGAAGACTTGTCTTAAATGATCAAGATGGTTGTCTAGATGCTTGCTTTAAATCAAGATTTCGTCAAAGTAAACAACCAAAAAGTGACCAATAAGGCGACAAAGTATCTTTGTTATGGTCCACATGAAAGTGCTAGGTGCATTTGTCAGACCAAATGGCATGACTCTCCACTCGAATAGTCCATCATTGGTCTTAAAGGAAGTCTTCCATTCGTTGGCCGGCTATGCATCTGGTGATCACCGCTCCTAAGGTCCAATTTTGAAAAGACTGTAGCTCTGGACAACATATTTAACATATTATCAAGTGGTGGAATAAGAATCTATACTTGATGATAATTTTGTTGATAGCTCTATTGTCTACATACATACGCCACAAGTCGTCCTTAGGTGTAAACAAGGCTAGTACGGTATGCGGGCTTAAGCTTTCCTAGTTTCCTGAATGTAACCTTTTCACAGCAACTAATCAACTTGTTGGTTTAAATCTTCATGCTCCGTAGGGCTGAGATGATAAGTTGGCAAGTTTGGTAACACTAAGTCAAGCACCTAATCAATAGCGTATTATATGTCACGCATAGGTGGCAACTCAACTAGTAGCTCTTTAGGCACTAAGATAGAAAAGTCTTAAATCAGGTCCTTCATTGGCTTGGAAAGCTTGACCTTGGATTGAGGGGTCACTTCCCTAGTAACAAGAGCCAGAATTAAGTCCCGAATCGTGACTAACTTAACGAACTCCTTCACTGTGATAATCAACAGCTTCTTTCCAATATTAACATCCTCCCATTTAGTCCTCAATGGTTTGTGCTTGACTTCTTCAGCTGGGACATTGATAGGGTAAAAAACAATACTCTTCCCTTTGAATCGGATCACACACTAATTCTTTTTGCCGCCCACCATCACATCGTATCATATAACCATGGCCTTCCGAATAAGATATCTGCCACTTTCATAGGCACAACATCGCACCACACCTCTTCCTCCTCATATCGATGAGCTTTAGGGTACTAAACACTGTTGAATTACCTCCAATATGCATATTGCCATTACGAAGAGAGGCCTTGTATACTTATGGGTGGTTTTCAGTTTGTAATCCTATCTTCTCCACAGAAGCCTTAGAAGTCGCATTTACATAGATGCCACTGTTGCAATCAATTGTACTAACTTGCTTACTGAGCACATACGAGTATAGAAGATGCAATGACGTCGCCAATCCTCCCCTTGGTTTCAGCCGCTAGGATACAGCTAAAAACATGAACACCATAGGATTCCTCCTCATTGGCAACATCATCTTCATTAACATCACAAGTATTTTCTTCATCATCAAGTGGATACGAAAATAAATCATCATTATCAACGCTTCCTCCACATTAGCAACTGTATTAACCTTCTAAAGAAGTGGACGGAAAGCTTCTGCAAAGTGCCCAAATTCCTGATAATTATAACATTGTCACTTGTTGCTGGTCATAGTGGTAGGGATGCTGGAAAATTCTTCTGGTTCTCCCCAACTTGAAACCCAACTCTTCTCAGAGAGAATGTCAGTAGGTATTATGCACACATAGCCTTCTCAAAGCAATCCTGGAGATTGTAAGCATATGTGATGCCAATTGCCTTGTTGATATCAGGCTTCAATCCCAATCTAAACCGAGATAATTTAATATCATCATCTTCTTCAATGCATGTGCAAGCAAAAAGAGAATCAAATTTCTCCACCTATTCAACTATTGATAAATTCCCTTGAAAATGGTTCAATTGATCTATCAATTGAACTTTGAATGTCTATGGTAAGTGCTTTTCCTTCAATTTTTCTTTCATCTCCTCCCACGTAGTGGGTGCTTGGCCACGGTTCTCAAGCTTCCTCTCATAAACCCTCCAACATTCACATGTTGCACTGATCAATTAGTTCGAGCCATCTTCATCTTCCTTGTTTCAGAGTGTTCGAACCAGTCAAAGTAATCATCCAAGCTTACCAACCAGTTATGAAATATCTTAGGAAGATGCTTCCCAGTGTACTCCTTTAGTTTGAACTTGACCTTGAGTGCTGAAAAGTGCCATGGGGGTGCACCATTACCACCATTAAAGTATGCTTTCATGTGGTTTTCAAAAGTTCCTTGGGGGTGTGTAAACCCTCTACGGGCCTCTATCCATGAACCATTGAGTCTGGTTGTTAGCTGTAGATTGTGTCGGATGTCTTACTTCACCTTCAGGAGGTGAATAACTACCTTGCATAGGGGCAATAATTCGATTTTCCATTGCGGCCGTAGTTTATTCATGCTTCTTTAATCAGAAGTTAACTATAGTAACATCTTAACTATTCTAAGGATCTATAGGCGGGTCTAGAGTTCTTGAATTGTTCTCTATAAATGCTCTGATACCACTTAATGTAGTACTAACTTAAAGGTTATACCAATAATAAAACATAATTGAAAACAGAGGTATGAATTCCAGATTAGGGAGAAAACAGATATAACCAAATCAATAGGTCAGCCTCTTTTAAGGGGTGTCAACCTTGCTGATCATATCAGCTTGATCGGAAATTATGGAGGATCCCTAGTGACACAAGAATAGGGCAATTTTTTTTCAAATTAGAATTCAGATCAAAGAACAGATTACAGATTTATATAACCCAACAGAACATCAATATGTAATGTTAATTTCAGATCAAACAGACCAGAAAATAGGGTAACTTGAATTCAGGTTTCAAAGTCTTTAGGATGTAATCCTACCTGAGGTGGGACTGTATCAGAAACTCAACAGATGCGGAGATCAAAAACAGAATCTGGAAGGAAACACTATTGATAGAAAAATTCTGAAATCATAAATGAGATCAGCCATATAAAGCTTATAAAATTTAAAAATCCTAGTAAGGATAGGACTGAAGAATTGCTGGTCGGAGTACGGAAACAATTGCAGGAAATAAGCTGGCAGAACAATACTTTAATGTAGACAAGAGCAAGAGCAATGGCACCCGGGCTTCCCACGGCAAGGTGTTGACTGGTTTCATACCAATCACACCTTGATTCGCACAAGGGGAGACCCTCTGATGTAGATAAGTCACTTGGTCTTATTTTATTGCAAAAAGCCTTGGGTTGTGTTATGTATGTGTTGGGCCTTTGATCCCATGGGTTTTCTTTGAAATGGGCCACTTTAATATGCCTAAAATATGGGTAGAAGGTAGAAAAACGGGATTTTATTCATTAGTTTAATTAGTTGCTATTTAATTCAATAAAGGCCCATTAGGCCATTAGTTGGTTGTAAAGTCCTATATGGACTATTAGTTGGTTAGTCCTACTCCATGTGGGAGTCATAAAGTCATGTCTTAGTCCTATTTTGAATTCCTAGTTGTAGTAGGAGTGTCTAGTCCTATTGAGAAACTAGCTCCTAGCATTAGTATGATTGTAAACTTCCCCTCTATAAATAGAGAGGCATATGTACCATTATTGGGGAGATTTAAATAAAAGAAAGTTTGCATTTATGAAAGAAAGTTTGCAACTAAATGCTTAGAGCAGCTGAGATAGCTGTGGGTGAGAAGCCCAGGCTGAGATAGCTACTTTCTTTATTCTCTTTCACCCTTCTCAATCCCCCATCTATTTTATTCTTTTTATTTTAGTTTATTTGTTGTAACATTCAAGAGGTATAGTTCAGATTTTGATATAAGTCTCCAGAAATCAGAACCGATCAGCAATCCTAGTGGGAATAAGAGAGAGATCGATCTCCTCTATTTCTCTCTTCTATACTCTGTTTAGCAAGGTCTTCAATCAGGGTATTCCAGGCCTCATAAGAGTCCCACGATCCTTACCTAGTCACTGTTGGAAGCATTCAGTTGCTGTTCTTGAAGGTTCTTCTCAGTCTCCTAGGTCAGAAAATCAAGAAAGCTTGTAACTTCACAACCAGCCGTCAGAATCCTCTCAACTTTGGGGGTTTTTGTACCCTCCCTAGGGACTATCTATGCCCAAGAGTGCAACTCAATTGGACTCCTACAGCCCTGGCCGCACCTCTCTCTCTCTAGCTCTGTAACAGGACTTTCTCTCTCCTATCGGGTTAAGTTTTGGGCTGATTTTGCTCCTATATGGGTATTGTATCCTTGGGGATTTATTTGATGGTATTATTTCTTTGTTTCTTACTCCTATTTGTTTTTTTTGGAGTTATAAACTGCGGAGTTAGTTACTTGAATCTACTCCTGCATTACCCTCCATGCAAGGAGCAGCTAAACAACAACTTCAATAGCAATATCATGGGCTAAAGAGAGCCCTTGGTCTTTATTTACAAAAGATAACAAAAGAAAAGTTTGACTCTAGCTACTAAACTCCCTAGCCAAATCCTATTACAACTCACCATTCCTTTTTAAAGTATAGTTAGTCTAAGTTGTCTTTAGAAAGGATGTGGACCCAACATAAAACACAAATGGACAATGAACAGATAGCTAAGTTAAATTGAACCAAATAAACCACCATATCAACTGGAATTGATTCAAGACAACTTAAAGCATAAAACAACTGGACTGAACTTAAAACAAAGAGGAGGGGGTGGGGGGGTGGGTGGGGATGAGCCGGTGAGTGGATACTTCAATTTGAAGGCTGGAGAATTTGACTTAAAACTCATAAGAATGAGTCTACAGCAGGATTTTGAAGAGCCTGGTGGATTCATGCAGAAAGACTGAGCATAAGAAGCCTTCCACTATAACAACTTGAATAGAACAACTTGATCATTGAGATAAATTCAAGAACTAACTTTTCATGGACAATTAACAAAGGAATGAAAAATGAAAACAAAGATTCACATTATGCTATAATAGCATATCATCTATCACAAGAGAGAAAGAGAGGGTGAATACTGAAATGAGACCTCCGTAATAACCATTACTAGGGACAATATCCCAATCAGTACTCTAACATAAAATTTGCATGCAGGCAATTGTTTGCTCATCGATGTACCACATACTTTGCCAAGACAACTTACATTTAGTGCCTCATACTAGACATAAATAAAAAGAACCGCCAGCTTAAATGTAAGTATACGTATGGTTACCAAGCTGAAAAAATTAAATATATACAAAAAGAACAGTATATGTATGTTCCTACTTATCTGTGATAAGAAAATCAAAAGAAAACTTACAAAGCTTAATCTCAGAAGAGACATTTCCTATAGCATGAAGAAGTCCAATAGTTCCACAAGCATTACCCACGGTTTGTTTCAAGAAATAGACTTTTTCACTTGGTTCCTACACCCAAACGACCATATGACACAATTCTTTTATCCAAATGCTAAAATGAGAAGAAAAATGCTCAATGAACATGTGAACATTCACTTGCAGTCCGGCAGGAAACCTAAGGAGTAAGGATACAATAATGAGATAAGGAGTACATTGAATTCTTCACGCCTAAAGGACACGGAGTCAGAATAAGCACTCAATAACAGCATTCACTCACAAAATATAATCTTAAGCCTAAAGAAGCACTGCAAGAAGTAGCAAAACCTTGTTTCTTTAGTTCTTTAAGGAGAATAACTTTGCACATCTGCAAAAGTGCCATCCTCCAAAAGGATCAAAATGAATTAGGTAGTTCTTTTTATTTCTCAAAATGTAAATAAGGCATTGGTAAAGATATACAAGGTACACCTAATACCTCTACAAGTTGCTGACAAAGATAAGGCTTTGATTGCTCCCCATGAAGAAACTTTTTTGTTTACCTTCAAATAGCCTTCTTTCTCCCACGCCCTCCCCATCCCCCTCCCCCTCCTTCTTTATGCATTCCTTTGAAAACCATTTTCATTTATCTCCCATTATAATAAGATTAAGATATTAAAATGAATCTCCCAGATTCCAACAAGAGCGAATACAAATGTGCTATCTAGTGAAATGGCAAGGACTTGTGTTGTTAAGGAATTACAACATTGTAAAAGTGGTAAGTCCATTACAAGATTGTCAAAGGGGAGCGGAATTCTAAGCTTTGATTGATTGACAACCGAAACAATCGATTTTTTTCAACTAAGGGATGCTATTAAACTAACAATGCCAAAAAAAAGAAGAAAAAGTGAACAATAACAATCGTGTTTTAGCCAGCATTAAACTACCTTCTTTGCCAGAAAAAACAAAATTTTCAATTAAATAAATTAATGGAAATTTGTACAACATCAAGTGAGCAAAAGGTTAAATTTCAAAATGTCAAAATCTTTATGTTAGCTTGACAAAGAAAAATCTATAAACCAAATTTGCTGGGTGTATTCATCAAGACTACTAATATATCACTAATGCATCCTCAAAGATCAAGTGTGACATTACAGGTGCTTCAACTACCCATTAGAATGCATAATGCCACAAAATAAAAATAACAAAAAAAGCAAAGGGTGAAACTTACCAACCACGTAATACTTGTGAATTTAAACCGAAAGCAGAAAATAATGAAAAGTTTATTCAGAGAAAGGGGTGGGGGTGGGGGTGGGGGGTTTGGGAACAACTTCCATAAACTACATTTGAAATGCACAAACATAATTCAATTGTATGTACCTTCTTCAAACTCTCTTTCTCTGACAATCTCTCTGCTTCAGTCTGAAAACAAAAGGCATCTCATTCAGTTCATCAAACTAGATTTGTTTTGCGAGATTAACTTAGTGGGACTTAGTGACAGGAATAGCCAACAAGATTTTTATTCCAAAAGAACTGAAAACTGCAAACACCTAAACACCCCACCCCAACGGACTGAGATGATCAGATTTTCTTACCTCAGCTGTAAGGGGATAAAGAAAAAGGACAGCAAGCACAGGCTTGGGAACCATTTCCAAGAGTTCATCATCCAAACCATACACATCATAGAACTCTGCTTCATCCACTGGCAGACCTAGGCCACACAGAAACTGCATAGCATCCAAAATATTCATTAAGTTCAGAATTTTCATAATAATTCATTTTTGCTTCGATGCAATGTTTTTAGCAAACCTTTCCACAAATATATCATGATAATCAGGACAGACTCAATTTTTTCAATAATGTAAAGGAATCAAACAAACTTTAAAGCCTAATCTAAGCAGATGAAATGCATAGAAAGTAAAGTAGGGAACCTAAACTTATTCCGATAGTTTCAGAACACACACAACATACAGAGAGAGAAAAAAGACCTGGTTCATGATATCAGGGTTGGCTTCGAGAGGCAGCCATTTCTTAGTGGAAGCTCTTTCGTCTGGAGCAGCCATGGCTCTCTTCTCGGAAATACGAAGCCGGAAATTCCGGCAGTGACAGTGACGATATATGGAAAAGAGAAAGGAAACCGCTAACACCCGTAAGAGTCGATTCTACTTATTTTATACTTCTAGTGGCATGGAGAAATGCAGCGGAACAGCCGAGCATCTCTCTCCATTGATGGTGTGGCGGTTACCAGGGTCCGCTATTCGCTACCCCAGGTGGTGTCAATGGGATCGGCCGGGTTGGTTTTGATCGGGCTTGATCAGGCTTCCGACTTTAGTTTTGAGCCTTCTTCCACCAAGACCGGCTCGTTTAAGTAATCGGTCCTTATGTGTTATAGGTAATGGTCTCATTTGTAAACATTTGTTGACTAGTAACACATTTATTTTTAAATGTGTTGTGCTTAGAAAACGGGGCTTTACACATGTTGGCTGAGTCTAATAATCGATTCTAATCAAGCGGCACTAGAGCCCAACACATTAATTTATCAAGTTGGGCCAGTTCGGGTTTAATCGATTGGACCCTGTCAGGGCCAGGAATTGACACACATGGCCTCATACCTTATAAGTTGTGGGACATAGGCAGCATGTGGCCCAGAGGACTGAAGTTTCGTTATTCTGACGTAGATCGTAATTCGAATTAGATTAAAAAAGTACAATCAAAAGTGGCATATGTAGTAATGTACTGCAAAGGAGAGTAGACTAAGAAGTGCTCATATTAAAGTGAGATTCAAGGTTTGAAGAATCAAAATCAGACCGTGTGAATTGCTTGTTTTTAACACCTTTTTTTTTTTTTTTTTTTAATTCAATGTTAAATCATGTTTAGGGGGAAAAATAAAGAAAACTCACCAATTTTACCAAGTCTTTGTTTCTTCTTTTTGATTCTATTTTTAGGGTTTCCATCTATTCCAATTGAATCTTGCTAGTTCTGATTCAACTGGCGTTCGAATCAGTGAGAACCAGTCCCATAAGTCGGGTTCCGCACTCTTGAACTTCAGTGAGAGTTGGTTGGCTGTGCTAATTCCAAATCTAATGCTTGTATTTTTATTTTATTTATTTATAATTTTTTTTTATGAGAAGAATAAGAACAAAAGATATTGATTTGGGTCGGATCTAAATTTGCATAGCTTTTGTATGAAAGAAAGAATAATGCCACCCACTTATGTGTATCTACGCCAAGACGAATGAATGTGAAAAGACCATGTTGCCCCCATGCTGATGATGCTCCAATCCTCCCATTGATCATACAGCTGGTGTGTATCAGCACCAGCGGGTCCCTTACCTTTTTTATATATCATCAAATGCTTATTACATTTTAAGAGTATAATGCGCATCATCCACACCACCCCCCCTCCCCCCCCCCCCCCAAAAAAAAAAAAATATATATATATATATATTACCTTAACATCAAAAGAATGATAACTTAAACAAAAATATTATCTCTACAATTCTGAAACAACTTACTTTATCAGTTTATTATATTGAAGAGGGGAAACCATCACATGCGATGAACAAAACAAACACAACCATAAATATGAAAAGAAATAGAAAAAAGAAAAGCATGCATCATAATTCTCATATTCATTGTGATCAATCATTTACTCATTCAAGTTTCAAAAAAGGATTGGAAGGTTAAGACTTAAGATCCCCATTAATAAATCTGATAATTCACTTCCATTTAGAAAGAAACAAAATACTGTTAAACTGAATATCAATATCCTGATGGCATATGCATTAGGGTTTGAGGAATCTCCTTTTTAAGTAGAGCACATAAGCTTTTGACATATGGCTCAAAAAGGAAGAAAAGGACTTTAACCAAAAGAAGAGTTTAGACAAAGTATCTTCCCCATCTCTTTTATTAGCCAATATTAACTCCAAATAGTCTAAAACCTTTCTAAATTGCCTCGCCTCTTCTGCCTTGCTCCTCCATTGAACCTCCAAGGGTCTCTTCTTCCATTCCAAGTTGTACATGTGAATCCATCATTCTATAACTATCATTTATTTCTTCATTCTTTTTCTTTGCATCAATCATATAAATTTCCCCACCTCCCCAGATCTTCCTCTGCAGTCTACCCTATAAAAGCTAATAATGTCATTAGCCTTCAAACATTTGTCTTCAACAAAGTTGTTACAGCCTTTCGTAAAAACAAAACTTTGGCTACTTCTCCCGTAACAATATTGGAAGTGCTTATCAAGAAAAGATAAATCCATAGTCTTCACCTTATTACCATCTTCAGCTCCTTCTGTACTAACTTCAGGAACTAGAGAGAGGTATCTCATTGCATTTTCCTTTGGGATTTCAAGCTTATTATACTTCCCAACATCATTAGTGGTCAACTCTTTGTGAAATAGCTCATGGTGCCAGGCACCAGCTTCTTCACTTGGCTGTCTTTGGCTTGTACTTGCATTGTTTTTGGTAAGGTTCACGTAGAAGTCCATAAACTTAACTGATAGGAACCATCCTTTATCATATTCAGAATGGCTTCAGTGCTGTAAAGATCTTGGAAGGTAGGCTCATGAACAGTGAGGTCAGTCGATGGAAAGTTTCGATGTGATTCCCTTCTTCGTAGTTTGAGTGATGCACTGTCATAAGCCATTGCGGCTTCTTCATTTGTTTCAAAAATACCAAGCCAGTTTCTTTTGTGGTTAGCAAAGATTGTAGTACCCCAGACGCAACCATTTGGTAGCTTCACTACCCCTTTGAATTTTGGGTAGGAAGACGCATCCTCACCTCTTTGTCGTCGTCGGCAGCAGACGCGGCGGCGGCGGTGGCTAATATTGGTTCTCTCATTTGAAATCATAGCTACTGTCTCGTCCTCCATATTGTTTTCTGCTAAAAAAAAGCTCAGAAAATAACTATATATAAAGGATGAGGACATGAATTCATCATAACAGTTTACAACAAAATGTTTCAGTTTTCTATAACTACCGCAAGAATTTATTTATATTAAAAAAAAACCAAGGGATTCAGTATTCTCATGACATAATTGTTGGGACTTGGTACAATTCATCTTTAAAAGCTTTCCATCCGATGTGTGATAATTGCTTTCGCATGGGACCCAACAATTCCAGCTTTGATATGGCGTGTTGGGACTCAAATAGAGCTCATCCTTACAAGCTAACCATTAAGGAGAGGGTGCTCAAGTTCTTATGTGCCTCCAAATTGGTCCATTCCCATCCAATGTGTGATAATTGCTTTCATGTGGGTAAAACATAGAATAATAATAATCAAATCCATGGGTTCAAGCATGAATGAGCAATGATCAATACATTCCAACAGAAGTATCCTAAACAACTAGATCCAAAACTAAGCATCAAAAGATCCACAAAGAATGTATTGACAAAAAAAGTCGTAAATACCCCCATCCAAATAGGGAGGAATCAGGATCGGTCTCAGCTGATTCTGCTGAACCGATCCTGATTCCTAAATCCCAGGCTTGAACAAACCAACCATTCTAGGATTGACTAATTAAGACCAAAACCAACTAAACATATAATAAGTAGGTTGATCTTAGTTTGAGAATTGAAGATCAATTACTTGATCTGTTAATTTGGGTCCAACCAATAGACTAATTTATGGTTTTGGTTTGGTCACCTAGATCGATCAGTTAATTGGTTAATTTCAAATCTTGGTAAGGGTTTCGATTTGGTACTGATACTGAATACCAATACCAAAATCATATCCAAAGAACTGTATCGAATATGACAAAATGGTTTTTTTTTTCTGGTATGATATTAATATTTAAGACAAAATTGTTGGATATGTACCAAACATGTTAAAATAGAAAAGCTATACCAAATACCAAAACCGTACAAAAATACTGAATTACCGAGTATAAATAATAAAAGGTAAAAAAAGGGCAAAAATTTTGTACCAAAATTGTATTTGTACCAAATAAAAATTGAACTTATACAGAATAAAAACCGTACCAAAATTGTACCAATCCGTATGATGTTGATATAGAAATGTAGGTATTTTCTCGATACGGTACAGTTTCAAGTCTACTTGCCTTACCAAAACCATACCAAATACAGATTACTGTACCGATTGACACCCTTAGATCTTGGATTAATAAGATTGAGATCAACAGAGACTAGCTAGAACTAACAGAACCTAATCGATTTACCCCCACATGTGAATAGAACCTCAAACATAGAAAGGATAGAGATTTTTTCAAACAATAAAAATGAAAAACTCACCTTGATTGATGAGATCAAACTTGTCTTTCGTCAATAGCTAATTGCTCTGATTGAAAATTTCTCTTTTACGAGAATAAAATTCTACGAAGAACAATAAATTTATGAATACAAAAATACAACAAGAGAATACAGACATAACAAATGAGATATATTGTAACTAAACTTACCTACTCTCTTTGTCTTCCACTATTATATTATAAGGATTTTTTTTGAAAAGTAATAAAAGAAAAAAAAGAAAAAAGAAAAAAAAAAACTGAAAAGAGGATGAAGAAATAGGAGATACAACCCGCTGCAGAACTTGAAAAGAAAAAGATCTCCAAAGAATGAATGAGAGGAGGGAAATATATATAACTAGAGTGTACAATTAGGGTTTTTTCTTTCCTTTTATATTTTTCCCTTTTTTTCCTCGCGCTTGATCTGTTACACGAGTTAGGTGTCGCTGCGTTAAACCGAGGTTTACCCTTGGGTCTGAACCATAGAACCGGGCAGGTTTGAGGGGTATTTTCGGCATTGAAGATAATTTTTTTGGAAGTTGAATTCTGTATGACTCAATACAAGCATAAAAAATTCAATTCAACATATCCGGTTTTATCCCGTTTCAATATCAGATGAATAAGTTACTACTTCATAATGTTCAGGAGCATTTTAGTCTTTTTGCATGGCGAAAACTATTACTGGATTTCTGAAAATTTATAGAGATTTGAGTCATGGTCCATACCCTTTTTGTTTCAGCTCAATCCAAATCTTTATAAGAAACTTTTGGATATTTCCACGGGACCGGTTCAAAAGATCTCAAATCCAACTTTAAAATGCTCTCGGGGAGTTTGTGAAATAAAAGTTTGTTTTTGAGGGGGCTCTATGTAGTTATATAAAAGTTGGCAGCCCCTAATATGTTTTCTCTAAAAGGCGCATGAACCTTGTTACGATTTTTAGAAGTTTTAAAATTTGAATTTTAAATGAACGAAGATGATTTAATCCCGCTATTTTGCCTTGCCGATCCAACAGTTGTAATCCATGACATTGCTCCGCAAGCTGCCAGCCGGTAAGATTCCAAATGGACATATCTCAATGGTAGAACTTCAAATGGCCATAAATTTTGATCCAAAAGGTTAAATCGGTCCATTTAAATTGTTGCCCTTTTGTTTTTTCGTGCTCTATCTATTGAAAGTCCTAGAACAGAGTTTTGAACTCATGAAATCCATGGATTTTAGAGAGGAAGTTCCCCCTTGATTTCAAACCAAGAGAAGGGAGAAGAAGAGACCTATGATTTAGAGAATGGATGCTCCCTTCTTGTTGGTAAGCCATTGAATGAGCATTGTTGCTTGATAGAGGTTGTTCAAGCTCCATTAATGGAGGTTTAAGATGATGGTTGTGCATTAATGTTGCCTCATTGAAAGCTAGGGCAAGAAGAAAAGAAAATAGAAAAGGGGGAAGAATAAGGAGAGGTTCTTGTGGTCTTATGCATTGAAGAAGAACAAAAACTAAGAAGGGGTGCTTGCGTGTGACTCCATTATGTCAGTGAACATGTGAAGAACCAAGTTCCTCTTTATAGGTAAAGTTGGTGATTCTAGTGACCAGTGGAGGGTCTCAAATACTTCTCAGAGTATCAGAGCATTATAGGCAACTAGCTATAAGCCTCCCTAACCTATATGCATTTGATGTTATTGTTTGTGAACATATTATATATATATATATATATATATATGTAGATGCTAGGCATAGGTGAATTTGTATGATATCTGTTCTAACTTCTGAAGCATTGGAAGGCAACTGCTATAACGCCATATCTATCAATATTTTTTTTGTAATAGGTGTATAGTGGATGCTAAATATCGGGGGTGTGAGCTCCCTAGTAGTATGTGCTGCTATTTGTATCGGCACTGCATGCGCTTTCTCGGTTGTATGCTGGGTAAACTTGGGAGTGGGTGCTCCACTTGTAGGTGCAACTATAGTAGTGAATTGAGTAGGTATGAAGCTTTTACATGCACTACTCGGGGGATGTAGGCATCTTGCCAAACCTCGTAAAATTCCATGTATTTTGCGTGTGGATTTATATTTTTGCTTTGTATTGCTAAGAAGTGCGTGGAATGTGGAATGGGTATGCACAGTTGGAAGTGCCTATAAGAGGCTCAGTGTGCATATGATTGTGTGCTAGGAGGTATAGTGTTTGCAAGGATCGCCATTTCAACATACTCGTCAGATTAAGGAAAGAAAATTAGCCACACAGATTCACCCCCCTCTCAGTGTCTACCAGGTTACAACATATACAACAATGAAAGCAATATAGATGAAATAAACATACTCAAGCCAAACATTTAAGATATCAGAATCTGTCTTTGGGATTGGACAGGGATGATATCGATCTGATCGCAATCTAGATTGATCACTATTGACCTAGATTGGACAGAAATACCCCTAGTTTTTATTATTAAAAAAAAAAAAAAAGACCTTTCACTCTAATACCCTTTGTCTGTATCGATCTAGTGATATGATATCAGCCAAGAATTAGGATTGGACAGGCCCGATATGATCTGATTTGATTCCTCAAACTGAGTCGAACACAACACCAAATCTAATATGGAAAACCTTTCATTCATATGAAGGAAAAAATCAGATGGCAATTACGAGAGGAAGCCAGTAACATCAAATTAGAGTTGCAACGTTTCTCTTCCCAAGTTTATGCCAAAACTTGAAATTTATGATAAGAATGGAAAAAAGAACAATTACACTCGAAGAAATAAAAGCTCACAAGCATCAACAAGATGGCACTAGTCTGCTTCTAAAAGGCCCCAAATATAAATCTCAAATAAATTGAAAAATCAGCGAAAACACAAAGCACTAATTTCAATTACCCGTCTTGATCAAGATTGTGAGATATATATATATATATACTGCCTCAAGAATTTATTAAATGTGAGATATAACTTCCTACAGAAATTTTGCAATGCTTCTCCAAAAAGGGCTTCAAAATTCTTACTTTTTTCTACTACTACAAGGTTGACTTCTTTTCCTCAGAACCTCCCTCTTTTCTTTTTTCTTGAGAACTCCATCACATACACTTCCAAAATGTCTCTTCATTTTCTACAGCCTCGCTAAAGAAATGATAATTAGCCTTCATAGGGGTGAAACATGGCTGGATTTTTTAAAACCTCAGCCCGACCAGACCAGGGTTGGGTTAAAATATCTCGGCCCAGGCCCGACTTTGGTCTGGGAATGAGTGAGACCAAAACCAAACCATTAAGTCACTTTATTATTATTTTTTTTTTTTCAAAATCGGATTAGTATTGATTTAGATCGGTTTGTTTTAAAGATTTAACCACAATGAAGTCTTATATTCATAACCTGTAGAGAGGAAAGATTTGGCAAAAACATTTAAATAGATTTCCCCAAGTCAAATAAATACACAACCAAGAATATGAAACTTTAATTTGATGTGTTCTTGTTGTAATTGGAACAAAGAGGAATAAATTGGAAGAGGACAACCGTTTCCAGCTACCGTTTATTGGTAAAGGGCATTGATCCAGGTAACAGTTCCTCTCTTATGAAATTTCAAAGACTTCCCTAACCCTGAAGGATAAGGCAGCACGCCATCCGATTTACAGGCATCGATGACCGCTGTCTTGTACTTAATTGGAGGAGGAAGATAACTGATATTGAAATCAATGGTTATCTAATCAGTGAGAAGATAACTAATATTGAAATAAAAAAATGAACCCAACTATAAAATCATTAATTTAAGGGTAATTTATACCCTAGAGAATGCCACAATTATAAGAACACTCCTTCTGTTTCACCAAATTAGACTCAGACCCCCTACCGTCAGTCACTGTTAAGGAATATACCTTATATGCTGATGTCAGCAATTATATTTTATTTTAAATACCAAAATACCCTTGTAAAATATGAAGTACCTAAAATACCCTTGTAATAATTTCTTTCACCCAAATCGATTTGGGCCCATTTTAAAACCCAATTTACCTATCCACCGACGATCGTTCAGAGCATCGGCAGCGGCAGCATCGGCGATGGACGATGACGGACGTCCGTCGTCCTGTAGGACCTCATGGCGACTGGCTATTGCTTATGCTCCACCAAAACTAATTAAATTACTTTTTCTCTAATCGGTAAGGCTAAGGCAGTTGCAGACAGAGGAACAATCATCTATAGAGCTAGGAAAATGGGCGTTGCCATTGTTTTCAAGAAATGAAAAAAAAAAAAAAATACAAACCCCACAACTTTCACTGTTCTAGGAACCATATATAAATCCCCAAAGCCTAAGAAACCTTCCATTCCAATTTCCATGCCAGGGGTGGCATCCAAAACAGTAGTAACAACACCTGTAGAAAGCTCAGGTAATACCTATTGATCCAGTTTCTAGACCCAAACATCAAACACTCTTACAACCTAAAAGTAATGGATACGGGGACTACTCAAACTCCCCAGAATCATCATCGTCTTCCTCATCAAACCCTTCATAGAACCTTAGCTCCAACTCCTCAAGCCTCTGCTCATCGTCCCAAACCCCATCAGAGCTCTCACCTTCATACAGATGAGTACTAAACATCCAGGCAGAGTAACACGAAGAATCCAAGTAATCAAATAAATCATCACAGTAATTCCGGTAGTAATTATCCATGACTGAAGCGCCCAGAACCTTCAACCTAGAGCACTTCTCATCTAAGAACTTGTCATCAAGTTTCACATCCCCACAACCTCTCACATCTAAGGATTCGAGTTCTCGGCAACCAGAGAGAATGTTGGTTTGACGGCGAGCCATGGAACCACCACTCGATGTCCGGCGCAAGCAATTAGATGGATATCAATGAAGAATGCCGCTGATGGTGGTGCTGTGCCGTAAATTGCGTCTCTCTCTCTCTCTCTCTCTCTCTCTCTCTCTCTCTCTCTCCTCCCGATGAAGGTGAGAATGGATAGAGGTGAAGAGGAATTAGGTTAAAATGAGTTTTAGTGAAAAGGGTATAACGGTCATTTTAACTCTTGACTTAACAGTGACTGACAGTAAGGGGTCTGAGTCTAATTTGGTGAAATAGAGGGGGTGTTCTTATAATTGTGGCATTCTCCAGGGGGTGGCGCTATAAATTACCCTTAATTTAATTGTACAACTAATTTGTATAGTACATAAAGAGATTTCCCTCTATTCATATATTCATACTCATTGATTTGTAATAATACCCCTTACAAAAGGGAAATATTCTCAATAATATTTTAATCAATGGATAATTAATTCATCTATTCATAACCTTACACTCAATGATTTTTTTTATTAGTTTCATTTGGTTCAATTTTCAATTTGGATATCATTCATTTCAGTGCGTTCAAGTTTTCAGCTGGTCACTTGATACCTCAGTCCAATACTAGTTCAATTAGGATCAGTCTGGATTGGTCCAGGTTTTTTTGTTGGTTTTAATAGTTCACGCTAGGTTTTTTGACACCTCCGGCCCATGCCCATCCCTGCCAAGCTCAACCTAGTTGAGCCCAGTCTTGATTGACCCTAATCAAACTTTCCAAAGCCAAACTAGCCTTAATTGACCTTGGTTGTGGGAGTGGCGGCAGTACCAATACAAAAATTTTACAGCATTAGATCTCAATGAACATAAACACAGAACACAAAAAATAGGATTGAAGATTAAATTAAATACACTAGCGGCACGTTCCTCTAAAGGAATGCAGTATGAGCGCTCCATCTCCGTCTTGAGACTCCCTCAAATCCAAAAACCCCTTTTTATCTTGAGCAGGAAGAAAAATCTCTCTCTCAAGTTTTTAATCTAAAGTTTGTATTGTGCAACTTAGGATTTTGGTTTAAGGTTTTTTATTTTATTATAGAAAATCATAACTGGAATATTCCATTTAGACAGACATAATCAAGCCATGTGGTGTGATCCTAAAGGTTGGTCATTAAGTTGTTTTTAGTTGCACAAAAGGTTAATTGCACAAAAAGACAACATTAAAAATGGCATAACTTAAAAACCCCAAAGGTAAAAAGTTTTATCATACTTTACCCCCATACTACTATCACCTACAATGGACCTTTGCATGCAAAAACAAGAACCATAATCTTATCCCCAACTAAATGGACCTTTGCATGCATAGAACAAAAATGCCACCATTAAAACAAGTTCATTATATTTTAAACCAAAAGGGTTGGGCCAATGAATCGACTAAATTATTTGAAACACATTTCAAATAATACTATTTACCGATCCTCATCATCTATTAAACAGAATAGCAGGAAAAGTAAAATAAAATCAAATTAAAATCTTCAAAACCCACCTGCAAATGGCTCTTCACTTCGTCATTTGTAAGGCCATCTACCTTCATCAGCTCTCTTGTTTTCTTGGGTGTGCAGCTGCATAGAAACATGAGAAATTGAGAGATTCAAAAACCATTCATAGATCTTCTAAAAAAGAAATAAATCTTTTTAGATAGATCTAGCTTTATTTTTTGGGAGTAGAGATAAAAGAAGAGTAACAAAGGGGAAATCATCAAGCACCATTGCTTCCATAAATTCTTTATATTTTTTCTTGATTTCCACTAAATTCAGTTTTCTCTAATCTTATCTTTTCTTTGTACTTTCACTAGCGTGTATGATTCCAAAATGTTTTGTCTAATAATCCACTTGCTTAAAGGCTGAAAACCAACTTCTTGACATTGAGGGATGGGTTCAAATCCTCTGCGGTGAGTGGCAGTGAGGATCCAATGGCTGGACGGGTCCCGACATACACCCCAGCTGTTGGATTTTCACTACCTCACTGCTGAGGATTTTTGTGCTTAAGGGAGTGAAGAACAGAATCATTGCCCGCCCGGGCACTGATTAACCAATGTGACCCGCACAACCCACTCAGCTAAATCATGAGAGTATTATTGATGGGTTGGCTTGCTCCTACCTATACAATAGCTAGGTGGATTAGCTGTGTCCATGGGCTGCACTACTCTTTTATATAAAAACCAAAGTTGACATCCCTTGTAATGATTAAATGACATGATTGCTTGATTAATGTGAGGAACCTAAAATGAAGGAAACAATAGAGTGACAAAATACGAGCTTTATTATGAAAAGGTCTATTTGTGTATTTGTTTTTGTTCTCTTACATAACAAAGACCAAAAATCATCATGTACACACCTGGTAAATCATTGATTCGATTGTATAGCTCTCCGTATTTTCATTCGTGCTTCCTTTGGAAACGATAATCCTCCATCTCTTCTCCGGTAATATATTCGCCATGTTTTGGCATAATCCGTCTCTTAAAAAAAAATCCTGAACAAAAATATATTGAATGAGAACAAAAAAGAATCATTTACTTAAGAATGTTATTAGTACACTAGTACACTACAAGAAATAAGAGCAAAACGCCACTAATGATTTTACAAATGATAATTCCACCTGCCTCAAAACTGCTTCTAATTCATCTGTCCAAAAGCATTACAGTTTTTTTTTTTTTAATTAAATGCAATTAAAATTGCCCCCAATAGCTTAGTTTTAGCCCACGCAGTACCACCATTAACCACGGTTTATTACCGCAGCTAAAGGAGAGTTATATTAAGAAGAAAAAATCTTCAACTATTTATAATCAAAGATGAAAGCCATCCACCCTCTCCCCGGACTACATTCCCCCTTGCTAATCCCGTCTCCCCAAACCTTACAACTACGAACCCTAACCTTACAACTCCTCCCCATCCCCACCCTCTAATGCAGGAGTAGATTACAAGTAACTAACTCCGCAGCTTAAAACCCCAAACAATACAAATAAGAGTAAAAAACAAAGAAATAATACCATCAAATAAATCCCCAAGGATACAATACCCATATAGGAGCAAAATCAACCCAAAACCTAACCCGATAGGAGAGAAAAAGACCTGTTATAAAGCTGGAGAAAGAGAGGTGCGGCCAGGGCTGTAGGAGTCCAATTGAGTTGCACTCTTGGGCGTAGATAGTCCCTAGGGAGGGTATAAAAACCTCCAAAGTTGAAAGGGTTCTGACAGCTGGTTGTGAAGTTACAAACTTTTTTGATTTTCTGACCTAAGAGAGAAAACTGAGAAGAACCTTCAAGAACAGTAGCTGAATGCTTCCAACAGTGACTAGGTAAGGATCATGGGACCCTTATGAGGCCTGGAATACCCTGATTGAAGGCCTGGCTGAACAGAGTACAGAAGAGAGAAAGAGAGGAGATCGATTTCTCTCTTATTCCCACTAGGATTGCTGATCGGTTCTGATTTCTAGAGACTTTTATCAAAATCTGAACTATACTTATTGAATGTTACAGAAAATAAAATAAAAAAGAAGAATAAAACAAATGGAGGGTTGAGAAGGGTGAAAGAGAATAAAGGAAGTGACTATCTCAGTCAGAGCTTCTCACCCACAGCTATCTCAACTGCTCTAAGCATTTAATTACAAACTTTCTCTTCATAAATGTAAACTTTCTTTCATTCAAATCTGTCCAATAATGGTACATATGCCTCTCTGTTTATAGAGGGGAAATTTACAATCATACTAATACTAGGAGCTAGTTTCCCAATAGGACTAGACACTCCTACTACAACTAGGAGCTAATTTCCCAATAGGACTAGACACTCCTACTACAACTAGGAATTCAAAATAGGACTAGGAATTGAATTTATGACTCCAACATGGAGTAGGACTAACTAACTAATAGTCCATATAGGACTTTACAATCAACTCATGGCCTAATGGGCCTTTATTGAATTAAATAGCAACTAATTAAACTAATGAATAAAATCCTGTTTTCCTACCTTCTACCCATATTTTAGGTCTATTAAAGTGGCACATTTAAAAAAACACCCATGGGATCAAAGGCCCAACACATACATAACACAACCCAAGGCTTATTTGTAATAAAATAAGTCTAACTGACTTATCTACATCAACTCGCCCTCTCTTAGAAAAAATTCGTCCTCAAATTTTGTAAAGTGAGGGTGATTATATCATGTTGCACGTCTCTCTTCAAGCCGTAGAAAAATTCAGGTAGTTCTTTCATGATAAAGATGTAGTCTAGAATGTGAGGAACTCGATCTTCAAGATACTTTAATAGGATGACAAACTCTATATGCTCAACTTCAACATCTTCGGATGTATCCATAGGGTCATCTACATACGCACCTTTGATCTCTTCTAACTTTAATGCAACATAAAGCTCTTTTGGTTCATCTACCTGGTGGTTCCTAATCGGTTCCATTGATGGTTCAAACACAACTTCATTTTTTAACTCCTTAAGATCTTCCTCTTGGCTGTTCACAATCATCACAGTTGTTGTAGTGTCAAGTTCCCTAGTCTCAACCTCATTGTCCATTGTGGCAACCTTGTTGCTTTCTACTTCTCCCACATGAGTCTTGTTGATGGGAACATCAATGACTAGTTCTTCCTTAACAATAGGAATGGCTGGAAAAATTTTTACACTAACCTCAACTTTTGACTCTAGTTCACAGGTCAAAGGTGTCTTCTCTTGTTGCTCATTCGCAATAGAGGCCGATGATTCCTTTATGCCATTGTCAAGTGTGGGTGGCTTTTGGATATCTGGTGGAAGGAAGTATATGTTTCGTTCATGCTTAGATAGGTACATGCCTGCCAACTCATACTGCATCTTGTCCCACATTTTATGTTTACATTCTTGAGCTTGAAGTTGCCTTTCACGGACTTTCCATTGCATTCGAACACAATCACTCATCTGGAAACATGCATATTGGCGTTTTTGTGTCTCTGTTAAGTTGTAGTTGTCAAAGTACATGTCCAATTCACGCATCCATTCAAGGAATTCCCCATGAAAATAACATGGCTGACCATTAGATTGGGCAGCAGTGGATGTATTCTGATGAAAATCCTGTGGAGGGAAGAGCATTCTTTGAAAATATACATGGAGATATTGTGTCACTAACTCGTACTTCATCTCTTCCCAAGTCCTAGGCTCATGTCCTTGAACTCAGAGTTGCCTTTTATGGACTCTCCACCAATCTCTAGCATGATCAATCAACCGGAAACAAACAACTTGAAGCTCCGATACCACTTAATGCAGGAGTAGATTACAAGTATCTAACTTCACAGTTTATAACCCCAAACAATACAAATAAGAGTAAGAAACAAAGAAATAATACAATCAAATAAATCCCCAAGGATACAATACCCATATAGGAGTAAAATCAGCCTAAAACCTAACCTGATAGGAGAGAGAAAGACCTGTGTTATAGAGCTGGAGAGAGAGAGCTGCGGCCAGGGATGTAGGAGTCCAATTGAGCTGCACTCTTGAGCGTAGATAGTCCCTAGGGAGGGTACAAAAACCTCCAAAGTTGAGAGGATTCTGATGGCTGGTTGTGAAGTTACAAGCTTTCTTGATTTTCTGACCTATGAGAGAAAACTGAGAAGAACCTTCAAAAACAGCAGTTGAATGCTTCCAACAGTGTCTAGGTAAGGATCGTGGGATCCTTATGAGACCTGGAATACCCTGATTGAAGACCTGGCTGAACAGAGTACATAATAGAGAAAGAGAGGAGATCGATCTCTCTCCTATTTCCACTAGGATTGCTGATCGGTTCTGATTTCTATCCAAATCTGAACTATACCTCTTGAATGTTACAGCAAATAAAATAAAAAAGAAGAATAAAACAAATGGAGGGTTGAGAAAGGTGAAAGAGAATAAAGGAAGTGGCTATCTCAGCCTGAGCTTCTCACCCACAGCTATCTCAGCTATTCTAAGTATTTAGTTGCAAACTTTCTTTCATAAATGCAAACTTTCTTTCATTCAAATCTGTCCAATAATGGTACATATGCCTCTCTATTTATAGAGGAGAAATTTACAATCATACTAATACTAGGAGCTAGTTTCCCAATAGGACTAGACACTCCTACTACAACTAGGAGGTAGTTTCCCAATAGGACTAGACACTCCTACTACAACTAGGAATTCAAAATAGGACTAGGACTTGAATTTATGACTCCAAAATGGAGTAGGACTAACTAACTAATAGTCCATATAGGACTTTACAATCAACTAATGGCCTAATGGGCCTTCATTGAATTACATAGCAACTAATTAAACTAATGAATAAAATCCCGTTTTCCTACCTTCTACCCATATTTTAGGTCTATTAAAGTGGTACATTTCAAAGAAAACCCATGGGATCAAAGGCCCAACATATACATAACACAACCCAAGGCTTATTTGTAATAAAATAAGCCCAAGTGACTTATCTACATCACCCTCTCTCTCTCCCACCTTTCCATTAATTGAGAATCTAAATTACGCTAAAAGAGGCCTATGAAGTTCTTTGCAACTACTACCATTAAGTGAATTTCCTTTACTTTTTAGAGACAGTAGCATTGAGTGGGGATATAAGAAAAAAAAATGGCGTGAAGAATTAGGTCGTATTAACTAAACCATTACTATTTAAAAGAAAAAAACATGAATTAAATTAGTAGAAGGTGGTGGTCATGGTTTCATTATTTGTAATTTTATTAATAAGTTTCTTTTGCATGTCAAGGGGAATGAAAGAAAGAAACAAATAAGAAAAAAAATATAGAAGCATTAGTCATACCAAATGTCTTATTTTAAGTAAAAGACTTTAGGTCAAATAATGTATTCTTTGAGATGTTTTGGAGAATATTAATCAAGGCGATAAGGTAACTAAGCCGACGAAGGATGGTAAAATATCAAGGTAACGCCTAGGCGACCGAAGCGCCAGTCTAGGCTGAGCCACCTTTTTATGATGGTTATGTTCCTTTTAATTTAGAAAGATATTTTTATTTGCTAGAATCCTTCCTCTCTTGGTTAGTAATCACATTTATAGCATTTTATCATGTTTTGTGGCAAGTTTCTTTAATAAATATATATTTTATAAGATATCTTGGTTGATAATCGCATTTATAGCATTTTATCATTTTATCATGTTTTCTTTTAATATCTTCTTATTTTATTTTATAAGATATCTTCTCATTATTAGTATTTAGATAAATAGTGTTATATACTTATATATGGTACTTTGGGTATAGGATCCAAGCGAAAAAGTTTATTTCTTGAAATAAATTAACCATAGGTAATGCTAGTAGAACTATTGGACTTCTTCATGCAATAGGAAATGCCTCATCAGAGATCAAGCTTTGTAAAAAAGTGGATACAATGGAGATTGCTTGAGAACACCCAAATCGTGGCAAGAAAACTCGCCTAGAAACCTGAACACGGAAAACCCCCAAATCTTACAATGCTTGCTCAAAAAGACGATAGTACGTATATATACTCCTCCAAGTTAGGTCGCTCCATCTGGTTGCGGCCGGTTGGGTCATACTGTCCCACGCAGGGGCTACGACATCTACTGCCATCACAAATCTCAACAAAAAATAACATTCATGTTGCCAAAAAAAATGTCGAAGCGGGCCATTCTTCAAAAGGGGTCAAGAAATATTCGAGGCAAACATAACAAGTTCAATGAACATGTGAAGAGTGAACACTAACTTGTTGTCTAGCATCAAACCAAAGGAGTAAGGATACAAAACTAAGATACAGAGTAAATTGAATTCTTCACACCTAAAGGACATGGAGTCAGAATAAGCACTCAATAACAGCATTCACTCACAAACTATAATCTTAAGCATAAAGAAGCATTGGAAGAAGTAGCAAGACTTTGTTCCTATTGTTCTTTAAGGAGAATAACTTTGCACATCTGTAAAAGTGTCATCCTTCAAAAAGATCAAAATGAATTAGGTAGCTCTTTTTATTTCTAAAAATGTAAATAATGCTTTGGTAAAGATATATAAAGTACACCTAATACCTCTACATGTTGCTGAGATGTAATTACTAAATAGGAAAAATCACCATTTGATTGCTCCCATGATAAAACTTTTTTGTTTACCTTCAAATAAACTTCATTCTTCCCCCACCTCCTCCCCACCCCTTCTTTATGCATTCCTTTGAAAAACATTTTCATTTATCTCCCATTATAATAAGATTAAGATACTCAAATGAATCTCCCAGAATCCAACAACAGCGAACACAAATGTGCTATCTAGTGACATGGCAAGGACTTGTGTTGTTAAGAAGGAATTACAACCAGGGTTTAAAGTATCGGTCTGTATCGTATCGTATCGGCCTATATGATACAGACCAATACGATACATGGAATTTTTAAAACCCTTTTGCATCAATACATATCATACGATACACACCGATACGTACCGATACTCTATGAAAACTCAAAATCAAAGTGAAATATACGTATCGGTACGTATCGGTATGTATCGGAATGTATTGGTATGTATCGACTGTTACACACCGATATGGTCATAAAATGGCCAAAATGGGTATTTGTTTAGAAAAACACAATTTTTTGAGGTGGTTTTGCTCCAAAGTTGCTGTCAACCATTTTTCTCTCTAACTAAAGTGGAAATCAAGGTTGGGAATAAGGATTTTACATTTATGGGACAACTACAAACCTTGGATTCTTAGTGCGATACTCTCAATTTACTATTTATGCATAATACATGTTATATATAACTTTTTTTAACTATTTTTTAATGCAAAAATGTATGAAAAAGTGTTTTCTATCCATTTATGTGCGTATCTTTAGCGTATCTTAACGTATCTTTGATACGATACAATACCCTCCGATACGTATCTTAATTTTGGCTGACCGATACGACGACCGATACCGATACTTTAATTCTTGATTACAACATTGTCAAAGTGGTGCGTCTGTTACAAGATTGTCAAAGGGGTGTGGAATTCTAAGCTTTGATTGATTGATGACCGAAACAAATCGATTTTATTTCAACTAAGGGCTGCTATTGAACTAACAAATGCCAAAAGGAAAAAGTGAATAATAACAATCATGTTCTGTAAGGTTCCCAACTAATAAGAGATAAAAGAACTTTAACAAAATAACGAATTCAAGAGTCTCAGACACTTCCATAAACTTCAGTGCCAAGAAAGCTCTTTAAACCCGGAGATCCACAGGTCTGTCTTCCATTCCAATTCAGCCCAAAGCATTGGCAGGCTGTTGGTCAAGGGAAAATGGGCAATTTGTTTTAAGATCCAAATGTTTTATTGGAGAGTTTCGCTACTAGAATCACTCTTCTACATATCTAAACAGTCAATGGAAATCCAGCATACTCCACATATTTGTTCCAACATTAAACCACCTTCTTTGCCCCAAAAACTAAAATTTTGAATTAAATAAAATACTGGACATTCGTACGACATCAAGTGAGCATAAGGTTAAATTCCAAAATGTCAAAATCTTTATATTAGCTTTAATTTGAAAAATCTCAAACCAACTTTCCTCGGTGTAGTCATCAAGACTTCTAGCATCCCCAAAGATCAAGTGTGACACTACAGGTGCTTCAGCTACCCATTAGGATGCATAATGCCACCAAAAAAAAGAAAGAAGCAAAGGGTGAAACTTACCAATCATGTAATACTTGTGAATTTAAAAAGAAAACAGAAAATAATGAAAAGTTTATTCAGAAAAAGGGGTGGGGCTTTTGGGAACAACTTCCAATAACAAACTACATTTGAAATGCACAAACATAATCCAAACATCATAGAACTCTGCTTCATCCACTGGCAGACCTAGGCCCCATAGAAACTGCATAGCATCCAAAATATTCATTAAGTTCAGAATTTCCATTATAGTTCATTTTTGCCTCGATGGCAACGTTTTTAGGAAACCTTCCGACAACTATATCATGATTTAATCAGGACAGACTCAAAATTTTCAATCTAAAGGAATCAAACAAACTTCAAAGACTAATCTGCGCAGATGAAATGCATAGAAAGTACAGTAGGGAACCTCAACTTATTCCGATAGTTTCAGATCACACAACAGAGAGAGAGAGAGAGAGAGAGAGAGAGAGAGAGAGAGAGAGAGAGAGACCTGGTTCATGATGTCAGGGTTGGCTTCGACAGGCAGCCATTTCTTAGGGGAAGCTCTTTCGTCTGGACCAGCCATCGCTCTCGTCTCGGAAGGAAGAGAATACGAAGCGGAAAGTGACGCGATGTGGAAAAGAAAAAGACCGCTAACAACCCGCAAGTGTTGATTCTAACTCGTCTTTTATACTTCGCGTGCGCTGAAGAAATGCTGCGGAACAGCCGAGCATCTTTCTCCATTGATGGTGTGGCGGTTACCAGGGTCCGCTCCCCCTAGGGGTGTCAATGGAATCGGCCCGGTTGGTTTTGCTTACGACTTTAGTTTAGGACCTCTCACCACGACCGGCTTGTATAAGTAATCGGTCCTCATATGTTATGGGTATTGTTCTCATTTATAAACATTTGATCAGGTAGGTCTTTAATAAGGCTACTTTAGACAAGCTTTAAATAGATTAATGATATATTGTCTTTAAATGATCTTTAATCGGACTTTAAATGCATTGAACTAAGTAAAAAAGCTTTAAACATGTTGGACTGAGTCAAGCTATTAATTGATTAGATGTCCATCGGATGACACCCTTGCACCAAGAATGATTGATTATAATCAAATCGGAGTAGAGCCCAACAAGTTAATTTATTAGGCTAGGTTACTTCAGGTTTTAATTGATCGGGCTTGATCGTGCATGCCGGGGCTTAGAAATAGACACACATGGCCTCACACCTATAAAATTGTGGGACATAGGCAGCAGGTGGCTCAGAGGATAGAGTTTTGTTATTCTGATTCAGATTGTAATTTGAATTACATTAAAGAGTAGAATCAAAGTAGCATATGTACTAATGCATTGCAAAGGAGTGTAGAGTAAGAACAGTGCCCATATTAAAGGGAGATTCAAAGTTTAAAGCATCAAGATCTAATACTTGCATTTTTATTTTATTTTATTTATTTTTATTTTTATGAGAAGGAGGCTAACCTAAGAAGATTAAGATCAAAAGACATTGATATCGGACCGCTGATGTGTATCTACGTCACAAATTAGGGTGGAATAACCATGTCACCCCGTGTTGAAGATGCTCCAGTCCTCCCATTGATCATGCACTGGTGTGTATCTGCATGCAGATAGCGTTCCCTTGCCCCTTATATATATATATATATATATATATATATATCCTCAAATGCTTATTAAATTCACCCAAAATATATATATATATATATATATCACGTTACCAAAAAAAATATTACGTTAACATCAAGAGAAGGATTAACTTAAATAAAAATATTCTCTATAATTCTGAAACTTCTTCTATCAGTTTATTATATTGAATAGGTGAAACCAACACATGTAATGAACAAAAGAAACACAATCAAAAACATGAAAAGAAATAGAAAAAAGAAAAGCATGCATCATAATTCTCGTAGTCATTGTGCTTAATCATTTACTCATTCAAGTTTCCACAACCCTGAATATCAATGTCCTGATGGCATATGCATTAGGGTTTGAGAATCTCTTTTTAAGTTGATGACATAAGCTTTTGACATATGGCTCATAAAGGAAGACGAAAAGGGTTTTAACCGAAAGACGAGTTTAGACAAAGTATCTTCACCATCTTCTTTACTAGCCAATATTGACTCCAAATAGCCTAAAACCTTTCTTCATTGCTTCTCCTCTCCTGCCTTGCTCCTCCATTGAACCTCCAAGGGTCTCTTCTTCCATTCCAAGTTGTACATGTGAATCCATCATTCTATAACTATCATTTATTTCTTCATTCTTTTTCTTTGCATCAATCATATAAATTTCCCCACCTCTCCAGATCTTATTCAATAGTCAACCCTAGAAAAGCTAATGATGTCATTAGCCTTCAAACATTTGTCTTCGACAAAGCTGTCCCATCCTTTCATAAAAACAAAACTTTGGTTACTTCTCTGGTAACAATACTGGAAGTTCCAAAGCTTAAGTTGCTTATCAAGAAAAGATAAATCCATAGTAGTCTTCACCTTATTATCATCTTCAGCTCCTTCGGTACTAACTTCAGGAACTAGAGAGAAGTATCTCGTTGCGTTTTCCTTTGGGATTTCAAGCTTAATATACTTCCCAACATCATTAGTGGTCAACTCATTGTGAAAGAGCTCATGGTGCCAGGCACCAGCTTCTTCACTTGGCTGTCTTTGGCTTGTACTTGCATTGTTTTTAGTAAGGTTCATGTAGAAGTCCATAAAATTGGACTGATAGGAACCATCATTGATCATATTCAGAATGGCTTCAGTGCTGTAAAGATCTTGGAAGGTAGACTCATGAACAGTGAGCTCAGTCGATGGAAAGTTTTGATGCGACTCCCTTCTTCATAGTTTGATTGATGCACTGTCATAAGCAATCACAGCTTCTTCATTTGTTTCAAAAATACCAAGCCAGTTTCTTTTGTGGTTAGCAAAGATTGTTGCATCCCAGCCGCAACCATTCGGCAGCTTCACTACCCCTTTGAATTTTGGGTAGGAAGACGAGTTTTCATCTCTTGGTTGTCGCAGCAGCGGTGGCTAATATTGGTTCTCTCATTTGAAATCATAGCTACTGTCTCGTCCTCCATATTGTTTTCTGCCAAAAAAAAAAGCAAGCTCAGAAAATAACTATATATAAAGGAGGAGGACATGAATTCATCATTACAGTTTACAACAAAATGTTTTAGTTTTTCTATAAGTAACGCAAGGGTTTATCAGAAAAAAAAAGAGAGAAATTCAGTGTTCTCATGAAATAATTGTTGGGACTTTGGTACAATTCATCCTTAAAAGCTATCCATCCAATGTGGGATAATTGCTTACGCATGGGACCCAACAATTCCAGCTTTGATATGGCTTGTTGGGACTCAAATAGAACTCATCCTTACATGCTAACCATTAAGGCAAGGGTGCTCAAGTTCTTATGTGCCTCCATATCGGTCTATTCACATCCAATGTGTGATAATTGCTTTCATGTGTAAAACATAGAATGATTAACAAATTCATGGGTTCAAGCATGAATGAGCAATGAGCAATACATTCCAACAGTGAATCATAAAGACGTATCCTAAACAACTAGATTCAAAACTAAGCATAACAAGATCCATAGAGAAGGTATTGACAAAAAATTCGTAAATACCCCCATCCAAATTGGTAGGAATCAGGATCGGTCTCAGCTGCTTCTGCTGAACCGATCTTGATTCCTCAATCCCTGGCTTGAACAAACCAACTATTCTAGGATTGACTAATAAGACCAAGACCAATCAAACATATAATAAGTAGGTTGATCGTAGTTTGAGAATTGAAGATCAATTACTTGATATATTAATTTGGGTCCAACCAATGGATTAATTTATGGTTTTGGTTCGGTCACCTAGACCGATTAGTTTATTGGTTATTTTCAAATCTTGGTAAGGGTTTCGATTTGGTACCGATACTCAATACCAATACCAAAATCATACCCCAAGAACTGTATCGAATATGACAAAATGGTTTTTTTTTTTCTCGGTACAATATCAATATTTAAGACAAAACCGTTGGATATGTACCAAACATGTTGAAATAGAAAAACTATACCAAATACCAAAACTGTACCATAACTATACCAAATACCAAAACTGTACCAAAATACTGAATTACCGACTATATATACATAAAAGCTAAAAAACGGCAAAAATTTTGTACCAAAATTGTATTTGTACCGAATAAAAATTGTATTTATACTGAATAAAAACCGTACCAAAATTGTACCGAGCAGTACGATGTTGATATAGAAACGTAGCCGTTTTCTCGATACGGTATAGTTTCAAGCCTTCTTACCTTACCAAAACTATACCAAATACAGATTACTGTACCGATAGACACCATTAAATCTTGGCTTAATAAGATTGTGATCAAATAAAGACTAGCTAAAACTAACTGAACCTAACCGATTTACCCCCACACAATAGAACCTTAAACATAGAAAGGATAGAGATTTTTTCAAACAATAAAAATGAAAAACTCACCTTGATTGATGAGATCAACCTTGCCCTTCGTCAATAGCTAATTGCTCCAATCGAAAATTTCTCTTTTACGAGAATAAAATTCTACGAAAAACAATAAATTTATGACTACAAAAATACAACAAGAGAATACAGATATAACAAATGAGATATGTTGTAACTAAACTTACCAACTCTCTTTGTCCTCCTCTATTCTATTATAAGGATTTTTTTCCTCTCAGAGAAAAATGAAAATTAATAAAAGAAAAAAGAAAAATGAAAAGAGTATGAAGAAACAGGCGATAGTCGCGATACAACCAGCCGCAGAATTTGAAAAGAAAAAGATTTCGAAAGAGCACCGTGAACATTTTTTAACCAAATAGGCTTAGCTTTGGTGGGCATACTATGGTTTATAATCGAGCCAATCTATCTCGGACTACAATCGAGATGCACAGACGGGCCTTCATCAGGCCTTAGCCATGCTTAACTCTAAATGGGCCTTCCCAAAAATTCGTCTCTATTGGGTTGGAAGGCCAAGAAATATTACAAACACATTTTCAGAACACGTGATAATTTGGGGTGATGTGTGATATTGAGAGGCTCCTAAGTTATAATTATTGTTGTGATAGTTCCATGAGTTGCAGGGAGTGATATACAAACATATTACATGCAAAGTGTTATGGCATGACTAGATATGATTTTATAAACCAAGCAGTGACTACTTGGGCCTTCCTATTTGGTTTTTTTTTAAGAGAAACCAAGCAATATAAGTAATAGGACATTATGAGCTTTTAAGGAAACATATATACCTGATGGATGCTGCAACAGTTACTTCCGTCTTTCCCACCAAGGTGAAAATGTAGAACCTACCACAGTCTAGACTGCTCAAGTACATTGATCTTGAAAGAGGGAAGTTACACAATTTACAAATTCAAATATTAGCAATCATTTTTGTAAGTCTAAACTCCCCATGAACAGTATCTATCTGCAATATTCATGGTGGGACTGTCTATACATTGTCTTCACCGGACTTCTGTAGATGACCCTTCCAACTATAACTCTCTGATTTACCATCTTCATCATCTTCCAAGCTTTTCCCACCTGTGGTGGAGATACCTCCAACACTACCCGACAACTGAAGGGGGCCCTGTGGATACCCAGACAGGGAAGCGCTGGGCTTTGTGGTGGCCCCATACTGATCTTGAGACATCCATAATTCTCCTAATAAAACAACTGTTTGATTATCTTGGGTCGTTGCAGTAGCTGGAGCTCTTGTGTGAAGTCTGTATTTCCGAAACAAAACAAGACAATACCCATCTTCATCATCCATTAAACAGAATAGCAGGAAAAGTAAAATCAAATCAAATTAAAATCTTCAAAACCCACCAGCAAATGTCTCTTCACTTCATCATTTGTAAGGCCATCTACCTTCATCAGCTCTCTTACTTGCTTGGGTGTGGCAGCTGCATAAAAACATGAGAAATTGAGAGATTCAAAAACGATTCATAGATCTTCTAAAAAAGAAATAAATCTTTTTAGATAGATCTGGCTTTATTTTTTGGGAGTAGAGATAAAAGAAGGGTAAAAAAGGGGAAATCATCAAGCACCATTGCTTCCATAAATTCTTTATATTTTTTCTTGATTTTCACTAAATTTCATATTCTCTAATCTTATCTTTTCTTTGTACTTTCACTAGCGTGTATGATTCTGTTTTGGCTAATAATCCACTTGCTTAAAGGCTGAAAACCAACTTCTTGACATTGAGGGATGGGTTCAAATCCTCTACGGTGAGTGGCAATGAGGATCCAATGGCTGGGCGGGTCCCGACATACACCCCAGCCATTGGATTTTCACTGCCTCACTGTAGAGGATTTTTGTGCTTAAGGGAGTGAAGAACAGAATCATTGCCTGCCCGGGCACCAATTAACTATGTGACCCGCACAACCCACTCAGCTAAAAGAGTATTATTGATGGGTTGGCTTGCTCCGACCTATGCAATAGCTGGGTGGATTACCTGTGTCCATGGGCTAGCTAGGTCCAATTGTGCCACCCCTTAATACGTATCCTTATGAATTTATGATTACCAGGGTAATACTATAGTTCCATTTCTATTCTTTAATTCAACCACAGAAAAGGAGGTCATGACTCGTGGCTGCACTACTCTTTTATATAAAAACCAAAGTTGACATCCCTTGCAATGATTAAATGACATGATTGCTTGATTAAGGTGAGGAACCTAAAATGAAGGAAACAATAGAGTGACAAAATATGAGCTTTATTATGAAAAGGTCTATTTGTGTATTTGTTTTTGTTCTCTTACATAACAAAGACCAAAACTCATCACGTACACACCTGGTAAATCATTGATTCGATTATATAGCTCTCTGTGTTTTTATTCGTGCTTCCTTTGGAAACGATAATCCTCCATCTCTTCTCCAGTAATATATTCGCCATGTTTTGGCATAATCCGTCTCTTAAAAAAAATTCCTGAACAAAAATATATTGAATCAGAATAAAAAAGAATCATTTACTTAAGAATGTTGTTATTAGTACACTACTACATTGCAAGAAATAAGAGCAAAACGCCACTAATGATTTTACAAACGATAATTCCGCCAGCCTCAAAACTACTTCTAATTCATCTGTCCAAAAGCATTACAGTTTATTTATTTATTTTAACTAAAGGCAATTAAAATTGCCTCCAATAGCTTAGTTTTAGCAGCCCATGCAGTACCACCATTATTCACAGTTTATTACCGCAGCTAAAGCAGAGTTATAAAGCAAAGAGCAAAGAGCAAAGAGCAAAGAGCAACCCAGTGCATGAGACTCCTACTACTGCAAGGTCTGGGAGGGGCAAGTGTGTACGTAGCCTTACCCCTTGCTTCGTAGAAGAGGTTGTTTCTAAGTTTTGACCCTAAACCAACAAGTTGCAATAGTGCAACTTAAGAAGAAAAAATTTTCAACTATGATTAATCAAAGATGAAAGCCATCGAACACCCTGCCCTTTGCCCCCAACCTGGCCCACCCTGCACCCTCTCCCCCGACTACATTCCCACCTGCTAATCCCGTCTCGCCTAACCTTACAACTCCTCCCCATTCCCACCCACATGCATCTCCTTCCCTACACCTTCCCTTGCCCTCCATTGCATCTCCCTCCCCATCCCCACCCTCTCTCTCCCCCCTATCCATTAATTGAGAATATAAATTACTCTAAAAGAGGCTTATGAAGTTCCTTGCAACTACTACCATTAAGTGAATTTCCCTTGTATTTTAGAGGTGGTAGCATGGAGTGGGAATATAATAAAAAATAATTTGGGGTGAAGAATTAGGTGGTATTAACTAAACCATTACTATTTTTACAAAAAAAAAAAAAAAAAAAAAAAAAAAGGTAGAAGGTGGTGGTCATGGTTGCATTATTTGTAATTTTATTAATAAGACTCTTTTGCATGTCAAGGGGAATGAAAGAAAGAAACAAATAAGAAAAAAAATATGGAAGCATTAGTCATACTAAATGTCTTATTTCAAGTAAAAGAGTTTAGGTTAGAAAATGTATTCTTTGAGATGTTTTGGAGCATATTCATCAAGGCGATAAGGCAACCAAGCCGATGGAGGATGCCTAGGCGACCAAAGGGCTAGTCTAGGCTGAGCCACCTTTTTACGATGGTTATGTTCCTTTTAATTTAGGATGATATTTTTATTTGCTAGAATCCTTCCTCTCCTGGTTAACAATTGCATTTATAGCATTTTATCATGTTTTGTGGCTAGCTTCTTTAATAAATATATATTTTATAAGATATCTTGGTTAATAAAAGCATTTATAAGATATCTCATAATATTTTTTATTATGAGATATCTTCTCATTATTATCATTTAGATAAAATTGTGTTATATGGTACTTTGGGTATAGGATCCAAGCGAAAAAGTTTATTTCTTGAAATAAATTAACCATGGGTAATGCTAGTGGAACTATTGGACTTCTTCATGCAACAGGAAATGCCTCATCAGAGATCAAGCTTTGTAAAAAAGAGGTTACAATGGAGATCGCTCAAGAACACCCAAATCGTGGCAAGAAAACTCGCCTAGAAACCTGAACACGAAAAACCCCAAATCTTACAATGCTTGCTCAACAAGACGATTATACTTATATATACTCCTCCAAGTTGGGTCGTTGCATTTGGTCGCGGTTGGTTGGGTCATACCATACCACACGAGGCTACCGCCTCTACTACCATCACAGATCTCAACAAAAAATCACATTCGGGTTGCCACAAAAAAAATGTCGGAGCGGGCCATTCTTCAAAAAGGGTAAAAACATATTCGAGGCAAACATAACAAGTTCAATGAACATGTGAAGTGTGAACACTAACTTCTTATCCAGCATGAAACCTAAGGAGTAAGGATACAAAAATGAGATACGGAGTAAATTGAATTCTTCACACCTAAAGGACATTGAGTCAGAATAAACACTCAAAAACAGCATTCACTCACAAAATATAATCTTAAGCCTAAAGAAGCATTGGAAGAAGTAGAAAAACTTTGTTTCTTTCATTCTTTAAGGAGAATAACTTTGCACATCTGTAAAAGTGCCATCCTCCAAAAAGATCAAAATGAATTAGGTAGCTCTTTTTATTTCTAAAAGTGTAAATAATGCTTTGGTGAAGATATACAGAGTACACCTAATACCTCTACATGTTGCTGAGATGTAAATACCAAATAGGAAGAATCACCATTTGATTGCTCCCATCATGAATCTTTTTTGTTTACCTTCAAATAAACTTCTTTCTTCCCCCATCTCCTCCCCACCCCTTCTTTATGCATTCCTTTGAAAAACATTTTCATTTATCTCCCATTATAATAAGACTAAGACAATAAAATGAATCCCCCAGAATCCAACAACAGCGAACACAAATGCGCTATCTAGTGACATGGCAAGGACTTGCATTGTTAAGAAGGAATTACAACATTGTCAAAGTGGTGAGTCTGTTACAAGATTGTCAAAGGGGTGTGGAATTCTAAGCTTTGATTGATTGACAACCGAAACAAATCGATTTTATTTCAACTAAGGGCTGCTATTGAACTAACAAATGCCAAAAAGAAAAAGCGAACAATAAAAAGCATGTTCTGTAAGGTTCCCAACTAATAAGAGATAAAAGAACTTTAACAAACTAACGAATTCAAGAGTCTCGAACACTTCCATAAACTTCAGTGCCAAGAAAGCTCTTTAAACCCTGAGATCCACAGGTCTGTCTTCCATTCCAATTCAGCCCAAAACATTGGCAGGCTGTTGGTCAAGGGAAAATGGGCAATTTGTTTTAAGATCCAAATGTTTTATTGGGGAGTTTCGCTACTAGAATCACTCTTCTACATATCTAAACAGTCAATAGAAACCCTGCATACTCTACATATTTGTTCCAACATTAAACCACTTTCTTTGCCAGAAAAACTAAAATTTTCAATTGGACAAAATACTGGACATTTGAAATGCACAAACATAATCCAAACATCATAGAACTCTGCTTCATCCACTGGCAGACCTAGGCCCCATAGAAACTGCATAGCATCCAAAATATTCATTAAGTTCAGAATTTCCATTATAGTTCATTTTTGGCTCGATGGCAACGTTTTTAGGAAACCTTTCGACAAATATATCATGATAATCAGGACAGACTCAAAATTATTCAATAAAGTTAATCTGAGCAGATGAAATGCATAGAGAGAGAGAGAGAGAGAGAGAGAGAGAGAGAGAGAGAGAGAGAGACCTGGCTCGTGATATCAAGGTTGGCTTCGAGAGCAGCCATGGCTCTCGTCTGGAAGGAAGAGAACACGAAGCGGAAAGTGACTCGATGAGGAAAAGAAAAAGGGTTCCACTAACACCCGCAAAAATTTATTCTTCTCATTTTATACCTCGCATGCGCTGGAGAAATGCTGCGGAACAGCTGAGCATCTCTCTCCATTGGTGTGGCGGTTACCAGAGTCCGCTCCCCTAGGTGTGTCAATGGGATCGGCCGGGTTGGTTTTGGCCGGGCTTGATGATCAGGCTTTTGACTTTAGTTTAGGACCTTCCACCTAGGGGTGTCAATCAGTCGGTCCAGCTTGGTTTCGGTCCAGGTTGAGTCGGTTTCGATGTGAGAAAGTTAAAATCGAAACCGAACCAATAAGGAAATTCCAGTTTCGATTTTGTTTCGGTTTCGATGCGGTTTGATTTTGGTTTGTCTTCGGTTTCTTAAATCGATTTGTAACCGGGTTGGTTTTGGTTTTTTGTCTAGTTTGGATTCGACTTTCCATACAAATGTATACAAAACGATGCAAATTTTGATTTTTTTTTTAATGAATTTTGGAGTGTTTCGGTTTCTTACCGATTTGGTTTCGGTTTCGGTCTGGGTTTTGAGCCGGTTTCAGTTTGGTTTTGGGTTCATCCGGTTTTTGGTGTGGTTCGGTTTGGTTTTGGGGTTGCAATACTCGAAACCGAACAGAACCAATAAGGCTTCGGTTCGGTTCAGTCCGTGTTGTTATCGGTTCGATCCGGCCGGTTTTACCAGTTCGATTTATGAATTGACACCCCTACTTCCACCACGACCGGCTTGTATAAGTAATGGGTCCTCATATGTTATAAGTATGGTTTTATCCCCATTTATAAAGGCTGCCAATAATTGGGTTTAACAGATTTTAGACTAGCTTTAAACTGATTAATGACACATTGTCTTTAAAAGATCTTTAATCGGACTTTAAATGTATTGAGCATGGTAAAAGGGCTTTAAAAATGTTGGATTGAGTCAAGTTACTAATTGATCAGATGCACATTGAATAACACCCTTGCAGCAAGAATGATCGACTATAATCAAGCTGGCTTAGACCCAGACACGTTAATTTACCAGGTTAGGTTAGTTCGGGCTTGATCGAGCTTGCTGAGGCCTAATAATAATAATAATAATAATAATAATAATAATAATAATAATGATAATAATAATAATAATAATAATAATGAAAAACTCACCAATTATACAAAGTCTTTGTTTCTTCTTTTCGGTTCTATTTCTAGGGTTTCAACCTATTCCAATTGATTCCTTTTTCGTACAATTGAGCTGCCAACAGTAGCAGTGGCTAATCTAGGAGTGTGTCTTTCAGAATTAGGCCGATTCACTGTGAAATTAACATGGGAAGGCATCACAAAAAGAAACCCATTACAAGGGTGCGTGAAAACTTTGCACACCCGTCACTCCTTGTTTGGATGGAGAATGTTCCAAAAGGTGTCTTCCCACAAATGATGAAGTTAAAAAAAAAAGAGAGTGCCAACGGTTTCTAGGTGTGATTTGTGCCACAATAATATCGAGTCTTTTTCTTGTTTAATGTTGGAATATGATTTCAGTGCATGCATATGGAAAGAGATTCTGTCTATGTTTGGTGTTTGTTGGGGAAGCTCTCCACCAATAGAGGAACTCTTTTCAAGGTGGAAGTAGAAAGCAAATGCAATTCAATTGAAGAAATTTTGGCTAGCTCTCCTGATTCTCATCCCCTATAATCTTTGGAAAGAAAGAAACAACAGAAGGCATGACATTCATACTCTCCCTGCCCATCTAATTGTCATCAAGGCAATTTTGAGAGATTTGATTGATTTTTCCAATCTAGTGCTAATTAATGTGAAATCAATTATGAATCTTCTACTGTCTAGGCATCTGCAAATCAGATACCTTCTAGCAAAAAGTCAAATTACCATTGAAGTTATTTGGCAACCTCCTCGAAAGGACTACATCAAGCTAAACATAGGTGGGTGTTCTCTTGGAAACCCAGGTCGGTCTGGTGGAGTCTTAGTTTAGAAACAACAATGATGTGCCCCTTTTATGCTGTGCAGATTTTCAAGGAATAACTATGAGCTTCATGGCTGAGTTCCCTACATTTTCCAGGGGCATTAAGCAGGCAAGGGCAAGTAACATGAGAAAACTATGGATAAAATGCGATTTAAAGTCTGTGGTAATATGCTTTCATAATTGTAGTATTCCATGGATGTTTCATCAGCAATGGAGGTCATGCAAGGAGATTCTGGACAGCTCATCATGGACTAAAACACACATCTTCCATGAAGCTAATTGAGCCGTTGATCAATTAGCCAAGCATGTTGCAACAACCATATTAATAATGTTTGTGAAGTACTACCCTCTTTTATTTTGGAAAATGTAAAGTGAGATGCTCAGCGAAGGCTCAGATATAGATTCTCGTAATATTTTCTCAGTTTTCCACTTGGTTGGTTAGTCTGCTGATGGCAATGCCGAAGGTGGAGTAACTACACATTGTGGCATTTGGTTGGGGTTGTTAATCTGCTGATGACCATGCTGGAGGTGCATTTCCAGCCCAATGTGGATGTAATTATATTTCTTCTCCATTATTAATAAAAATTTTCTTGCTGACTCTTAGAAAAGAAAAAAAAAAAAAACTATTCAAATTGATTCCAGCAAGTTCTGATTCAGCGGACATTGGAATCAGCGAGAACCAGTCCCATATGCCGGATTCTGCACTCTTGAACATCGGTGAGATTTGGTTGGCTATGCTAATTCCAAATCTAATACTTGCATTTTTATTTTTATGAGAAGGAGGCTAACATAAGAAGATTAAGATCAAAAGACATTGATTAGGGTAGGATTTAAACTTGCATAGCTTTTATATGGAAGGAAGAATAATGCCACCCGCTGATGTGCATCTGTGCCACAAATGAGGGCGGAAAGATCATGTTGCCCCCATGCTGAAGATGCTCCAGTCCTCCCATTGACCATGCGCTGGTGTGTTTCCGCATCAGTGGGTAGCGTTCCCTTGCCCCTTTTATAGATATATCTACAAATACTTATTACATTTCAAGTTTATAATGTGCTCCATCCACCCTGTCACCCCCAAAAAAAAAAAAAATACGTTAACATCAAAAGAAGGATAACTTAAATAAAAATATTGTCTCTACAATTCTAAAACAACTTTTTTTGTCAGTTTATCATATTGAATATGTGAAACCAACCCATGTAATGAACAAAGAAAACACAACCAAAATCATAAAAAGAAATAGAAAAAAGAAAAGCATGCATCATAATTCTCATAGTCATTGTGATTAATCATTACTCATTCAAGTTTCTACAATTCTGAATATCAACGTCCTGATAGCATATGCATTAGGGTTTGAGAATCTCTTTCTTAAGTTGAGAACATAAGCTTTTGACATATGGCTCAAAAAGGAAGAAGAAAAGGACTTTAACTGAAAATAGTTTAGACAAGGTATCTTCTCCATCTTCTTTACTAGCCAATATTGACTCCAAATAGTCTAAAACGTTTCTTAATCACCTCTCCTTGCCTGCCTTGCTCCTCCATTGAACCAAGTTGTGCATGTGAGTCCATTATTCTATAACTGTCATTTGTTTCTTCATTCTTTTTATTTGCATCAATCACATAAAATTTCCCCACCTCTCCAGATCTTCTTTTATAGTCAACCCTAAAAAAAGCTAATGATGTCATTAGCCTTCAAACCTTTGTCTTCAACAAAGCTGTTCCATCCTTCTATAAAAACAAAACTTCGGCTACTTCTCTGGTAACAATACTGGAAGTTCCAAAGCTTAAGTTGCTTATCAAGAAAAGCTAAATTCATAGTCTTCACATTATTACCATCTTTCAGGAACTAGAGAGAAGTATCTCATGGCATCTTCCTTCGAGATTTCAAGCTTATTATACTTTGCAACAAGAAAGAGCTCATGGTGCTGTTGGGGATCCTTTATCATATTAAACATATGAATATTCTACCATTTAAAGTTGTAGGAAAAAAATTTATCAAAATCAATCTAGTATCTTAAACCAACCGGTTCGGCCAAGCAGTCTAATACGGTTCAGGCATATTAGTTACAGGTCAAAATCCGGGTCAATTGGTCAACGACCCAGTCAACTTTTGACAGAGTCAAACAGAGTTGGTCATGAGTTGACTCACTGCACCCCAGGTCAACTCGGTAGGGTTTCCGAGTTGACCCGGTGATGACTCGCCGCCTTTTTTTTTTTTTTGAAAATTTTCAAACAAAAATAAATAAATAAAAATTTCTCTTTCCTCTGGCTACCAATTTCCGGTGGCACGTGCTGGTGCGTCCAGAGGTTTCTGGTGACTTGCGATATATCGCCGCAACCGTCTTCTCGTGCTTTACAACTTTCGTGAAGAAATTTTTCCCATACAGGATCTTTAAGGGATGGTAAAATTATGATTTTCATGATTTAGGATCCAAACCCTATACAAATCAATTTTCCTTTGATTTTTCTTGATTCTAACACTATAAGGCTTGGCTCTGATACCAATTGTTGGGGAACCTTTATCATATTAAACATATGAATAACTCTATAGTGTTTAGAATACAAGAATTATCAACCAATCATAAAAGATTAATCATGGGTGTAGTCCCTAAACCAAGAATAATAAAGTACTCCCATCTTAAAATACATAACCATATAGATTTACCATATCTATAATAATCAATGAGACATCCATGACATGAACCATAAATGGGAATAAAGAAGTACCTGTGTCCCATGAACATAGATCATGAACCTCTGTTCCATATATGAAATGATAATGACCAACTACGCAAGTGGAGTCCTTCTACTGAGATCTTCTGCAGCCTCTTACTCTAGGGTTTCCTCTCTTTCTGTGCACTTGCTCTTGTGAGAAAGTCGTGCTCCCAAAACCAATAAGGCATTAAGTAATGGCTGCAGGGACCGTCAGTATTCTATTTATAATAGAATCCCTAAAACCCTATTCCACTCTCACAATGGAAAGAGCTAGAAGTTTCCTAATCAGAGTAGGTCTATAATTGCTTGGGTCCAATAGATCAATCAGTATCAATTAAGCCCACATAAAAATCCCAACAGGTGCCTAGCATCGGCTTCTTCACTTGGCTATCTTTGGCTTGTACTTGCATTGTTTTGAGTAAGGTTCATGTAGAAGTCCATAAAATTGGACTTTTTAGGAACCATCCTTGATCATATATCAGAATGGCTTCAGTGCTATAAAGATCTTGGAAGGAAGACTCATGAACAATGAGCTCAGTCGATGGAAAGTTTCGATGTGATTCGCTTCTTCGTAGTTTGAGTGATGCACTGTCATAAGCCATTACAACTTCTTTATTTGTTTTAAAAATACCAAGCCAGTTACTTTTGTGGTTGGCAAAGATTTTTGCACCCCAGCCACGACCATTCGGCTGCTTCACTACCCCTTTGAATTTTGGGTAGGAAGATGAACTTTCATCTCTTTGTCGTCGGTGGCGGCGGCTGCTTATATTGGTTCGTTTGAAATCATTGCTACTGTCTCGTCCTCCATATTGTTTTCTGCCAACAGAAAAAAAAAAACTCAGAAAATAGCTATATATAAAGGAGGAGGACATGAATTCATCATAACAGTTTACAACAAAATGTTTGAGTTTTTCCTATAACTAATGCAAGAGTTTATCAAAAAGAAAAAAAAAAAAAAAAAAAAAAAAAAAGGAGAAGTTTAGTGTTCTTGTGACATAATTGTTGGGACTTGGTACAATTCATCCTTAAAAGCTATTCATCCAATGTGGGATAATTTCTTTCGCATTGGAACTAACAATTTTAGCGTTGATATGAGTTGTTGGGACTTAAATAAAACTCATTCTTAAAAGCTAGCCATTAAAGAGATCGAGGGTGCTTAATCAAATCCTTATGTGCCTCCATATCTAAGGATGTGAATTTGTAACCAAAACCATTTACCGAAATAACACCATTTACCGAAATCGAACTAGTCCATGTACACCGAAATCACAAAACCGTTTTGTAAATGGTGCGGTTATGGTTTCAAGTTTAGGCCGATTAACTAAATAGGTTGGGTTGGTTTTAACCGCGAAACCCGTTGGTTTCAAACCGAATTGAAACCATTTAAATCAAACCGTTTAAACTGTTTAAATCGATCCGATTAATCCGTATAACAATTAAATAAAGCAGGGGTAGAATCAGTATATCACTTCCAAAAATATAACCCTAAGTAAAAGCGATTGGAATGAAATGGATTTGAGACATCTCGTATTCCCTACTTCCCTTTTCATGGTTTGAACCCCTAGTTTTCTCAATCAGGTACGTACGATTAATATATTAGTTACAAAATAACCAAATAATCTTCATTCAATTCTTTCCATCTTCTTTCTTCTTCATTCAATTCATTCATCTCTTTCATTTGCACGGCCTTGAGGATTAGGAACTTAGGTTTATGGGTTTATAAGGGAATGCTCGGGGGGATGAAAAGGATCCTGTGTTATAAATCGAGTGACATTGGAGAATGACCATGCAAAGAAATAGCACTAGATTATCAAATTAAGACATACCATCATCAATATAGAATCTCTTATTTGTGGTTGCCAACTATTTTTGGATAAGCTTATGATCTTCAGTTTTGAGATGGTTGTAAGTTATAACAAACCGATTGTGAATAGTTTTACAAACCATATAAAATAAATTGAAACCGAAACTATTTAAAACCGTAAAACCGACACCATTTAGAAAATATGGAAATCGAAACTGAAACCGTTTACTAAACGGTCACGGTTTCAGAAAGTGGAACCGTTTAGTAAATGGTGCGGTTATGGTTTTAGTCAAATAAATGTGAATCAAACCGATCCACACCGTTTAAACCAAAACCGAACCGATTAACACCCTTATCCATATCTGTCTATTCCCATACAACGTGTGATAATTGCTTTCATGGGGGTAGAACATAGAATAAATAACAAATTCAAGCATGAATGAGCAATGATCAATACATTCCAACAGTCAATCATAAAGAAGTATCCTAAGAACTAGATTCAAAACTAACATCAAAAGATCCATAGAGAACGTGTTGACAAAACAATTGTGTAAACCCTGATCCATATCGGTAGGAATCAGGATCGGTCTCAGCTGATTTTGCTGGACCGATCTTGATTCCGCAACCCCTGGCTTGAAACAGCCAATTAGTCTTCCAGGATTGGCTAATTAAGACCAAAACCAACCAAACATATAATAAGTTGGTTGATCTTAGTTTGAGAATTGAAGACCAATTACTTGATCAGTTAATTTGGGTCCAACCAATGGATTACTATAGGGTTTTTGTTCAGTCACCCTCAGACCGATTAGTTAATTGGTTAGTTTCAAATCTTGGTAAGAGTTTCGATTCGGTATTGATACAGAATACCAATACCCAAAATCCTACCCAAAGAACTGTATTGAATATGACAAAATGGTTGGTATGATATCAATATTTAAGACAAAACCGTTGGACATGTTGAAATAGAAAAATTGTACCAAATAATGAAACCGTACCAAAATACTAAATTACCGACTATATATGTAAAAAAGGTCAAAAAAGGTAAAATTTTGTACCAAAATTGTATTTGTACCGAATAAAAACTGAACTTATACTGAATAAAATCATACCAAAATTGTACCAAGCCGTACGATGTTGATATTGAAATGTAGGCATTTTCTCAATATGGTACCGTTTCAGGCCTGCTTACCGTACCAAAACCAGACCAAATACAGATTACTATACCGATTGACACCCTTAAATCTCGAATTAATAAGATTGAGATCAAATAGAGACTAGTTAAAACTAATCGAACCTAACTGATTTACCCCCACAGATGAATAGAACCTCAAACATAGAGAGATTTTTTCAAACAGTAAAAATGAAAAACTCACCTTGATTGATGAGATCAAACTTGCCTTTCCTCAACAGCTAATTGCTCCAATTGAAAATTTCTCTTTTACAAGAATAAAATTTTACGAAAAACCATTAATTTATGAGTACAAAAGTACAATAAGAGAATGCAGAGACAACAAAGGAGATATATTATAATAAAACTTAACTTCTGTAGAGAATCGAGATATTTTTTTCTCCTAGAGAAAGATGAAAATTAATAAAAGAAAAGAAAATTGAAGAGAGGGATGAAGAAGCAGGAGATACAACCCACCGCAGAACTTGAAAAGAAAAAGATCTCAAAAAAAGAGAAATATATATAACTGGAGTGTACAATTAGGGTTTTTTCTTTCCTTTTATATTTTTTCCCTTTTCTGTAATTATTAAGTTTGGGGGAGGGCTATGAATAATAATTGAATCACCCACATTGTCCTATTCTCTAAATATGAAAAATAATAAATTCAAGGAAAAAGTAAGATAAACTGGACCTGCACCTAAATCTTAATAAGTATTATAATGAAAATGCTTAGATCAAATGTATGTGACATTACATGATTAATCATCTATAAAAAATAATCATGTTTTAGTATCTTACCTCCCTCTTTTTAAAGTCTTTATACCAAAAGATCATGTATGGTGTGTTTTGCATAGGAAATGCAAGTGTATGATTAGGCTTTTTTTTTCCTTTTTGGTATTAATTGTGGGGAGGCAATGGATGGGAATTGAATCTGTCACATTCTCCTCTTCCTTAAATATGGAAAAAATAATTTCTACCAATATATATATATATATATATATGGAAAAAATAATGAATTTAAGGGAAAAAGTAAAACAATCTGACATGCACCTTAAAATTAACTTTTTAAGTACCACTTTGAAAATGCTTAGGTTAAATGTAAGACAATGGGTCAGACTATACTAGTCTGGCCCGGTCCGATCTGATGCCCTCACCCCTCACCCTGTAGGACATACACTTTCTGTGGTGCATATCCCATGAGATTGGAGTTTCATTATTTTGATTCACAACGTGATTAACATTTGGGCCCCAAGTCCTTGGTACCATCCAATTTTGTGCCGAAGACACTTGATTATGTAAGCCATTTGGCTTGCATGGTTAGGATCCTGGCATACAAATGGAAGAATTGTTGTAAAAGGGTGAAAAGTTTTCCCACCTGTTGTGACATGAAATCGTTTTGTCACTCACAAATATGTATGATGTTGTTCTCTGGTTGTACTTGTTGACAATCTCGGTCACATGGTAGTGATGATGTGGTCAATTGTGATGATGTGGCGTGTTTGGTCTCTATGATGAGATGACATTAGTGTTTGATGGCATTTAAGTGATTTGATTCATCCAAACTAGGTGGTGCAGATTTCTAGGCCCGGAATTGACATTTTTTCTTAATTTCACTCAGTGTTTTCGAAATTGAAGGTAAATTTTTTGGAAGTTGAAGTCTGTATGACTCAATACAAGCATAAAAATTTCTTTCCAACAAACCCCGCTTCATCCCGTGTCGATATTAGATGAAGAAGTTACGACCTCACAATATTCAGGGGCATTTTAGTCTTTTGCATAGTCTAATTTGTTGATGGGGTCTTCTAGAAATTTGTAGAGATTTAAGTCATGGTCCATAACCTTTTTGTTTTGGCTCAATCCAATTCCTTATAAGAAAGTTATGGACATTTCCACGGACCAGTTCGGAAGATCTCAAATCCAACTTTAAAATGCTCCCGGGGAGTTTGTGAAATAGAAGTTTGTTTTTTAGGGGCTCTATGTAATTGTGTGAAACACAACAACTCCTAATATGTTTTCTCTAAAAGGCGCAAGGACCTTGTTACGATTTTTAGAATTTTGAAAATTTGAATTTCAAATGAACGAAGATGATTTAATCTCGCTATTTTGCCTTGCCGATCCAACAGCTGTAAGCCAAGCCATTGCTCCGCATGCTGCCAGCATAGTCTACATCACTCGTAAGATTCCAAATGGACATATCTCAATGGCTGAACTTTAAATGGCCATAACTTTTGATCCACAAGGTCAAATTGGTTCATTTAAGTTGTTACCTTCTTGTTTTTTCGTGCTCTATCCATTGAAAATCCTAGAACAAAGTTTTGACCTTAGGAAACCCACGGATTTTAGAGAGGAAGTTCCCCCTTTTTTAGTTGGTTTTTTTTTTTTTTTTTTCTTCTAAAGGTCAGCAAAAGAATATATTAAACAAAGAATCAGAATTACAAAAGAGAAAATCTTTGAGATCTTACACCTCCTTCGACATGGCCATCAGCAGCAAAAATCTCAAAGCAAGGAAATTACAATGAAATTACAAGAAACGATATATGGGTCTATTCAGACAATCCCAATTAAGATCACATAAAACAAAGTTTGGAGCACTATCCCAATATGAAGAAGAACGAGTGATTGCAGTGAGTATTGCTAGAGTATCTACTATATTGTTTACTTCTCTGTAACAATGTGTTATCATCCATGTGGTGTTCTCCAAGTTCTTGTAAAAAAAGTCACTTTTGCTGGAAACACCAAGGAATATAATGATTTTTTATGCAGGGTACCACTGATTGAGCATCACACTCAATCCATAATTTTTCTATCCCTTTTTTTGCAGCATACTTGAGGCCATGAAAGAAAGCACCAAGAAGTGATGGTGCAGGCACTCGAGTTTGCTCTCCTATGTCAGTGGATTGCCATGACAATGGGCATACTGCAATTGTCCATTATGATCTATCATTGCCGGCCACTATTGAGTAGGATGATCTTCCTCACCTGATACCTGTGGCGAGGAAAAATACTTGTCCCTGTGAAAATGTGCCTGAATCATCTGCTCAAGGGGCTCATAGAGAGGGAATGAGAAGGCAGGAGTTGATGGCGGTGGATGAAATTTTATACAACCCAGTTGAGAGTGTGGTCTTGATACGCACTACAAGATTATCTCAGAAACAAAATTCCCAATGATTTGCCTATTTTGGAATATTCGGGGTGTGGCGAATGGTCGTGCTTGTGCAGCTTTGAAGTTATTGATTTCTGAGCATCAACCTTCATATACTTGTAAGCCTAAGGTTGATCCTAATTGCTGCCCCAATTTTTTTTTTTTTTGCTCTTTAGGCTATTACTCTGATTTTATTCATAACCATAGGCAGGATATGGTCCCTAATATCTGGTTCTTATGGAAGGAGGAGCTTCAGTGGCCTGTTGTTGTGCTTCAGTCAGATTAGCATATTTCCATGTTTTTGCAGGCTTTTGGGAATTTTTTTTATGTCAATTGTGCATGCAAATTTCTTTAAAGCAACTCGCAGAGATCTGTGGTTTGATCATGCATCTATTTCAGGTTCAGGGCTCCCATGGACAATAATGGGTGACTTCAATGCCTACCTATTTTCTCATGAGAAGCGTGGTCCCGGCAAGTTTAATCAAGGATCGTCAGATAAATTTACAGCTTTTTTGGATTCAACCTCTCTTCTGTCGATTCCCTCATCTGGTCTAAAGTTTACTTGGTCCAACAACAGGTGGATTGGTAATGTCTGGGCTGTTTTGGATCAATGCTTGGGTAATGAGGAATGGTTTCAAATTTTTTCAGACTACGCTCAACGTGTTCTTCCTCGGGATTACTCTGATCATTCTCCAATCGTTCTAAATTGCAATGATGCAGCTTGTCCTGTCAATATCTCGTTTCGAATGCTCCATTTTTAGGCCGATCATAGAGACTTTATTGATGTTGTTCGATCTTCTTGGGAGGTCCCGGTGAGAGGCACCTCGATGTATATAGTGTCCCAAAAGCTCAAAAGGCTTAAGAAACATTCTTCGGCTATGGGCCAAGTCGGCTTTCCAGCATATTGATATTGAGCTTGAGGCTGCCAAAGCTACTCTTTTTTTCTATTCAGAATTCAATAGAGCAAAGGGGGTTAGATGACTTTATTTAATCAAGAATATGCAGCCAAGAAGGATCTGGAGAAGGCAGTATTTTTTCAAGAAAAAATATGGAAGAAGAAGTCCAGGATTAAATGGTTAAAAGAAGGTGATCGATGTTTTAAATTCTTCCATTTGTCCACCAAAATTAGAAGAGGTGGAAATATTATTCATGAAATTCAAGATGATAGTGGGGTTGTTCTAATAGATCAAGCAGCTATTGGGCTCCACATGGCTGGTCACTTTGAAAGTTTTCACAAGCGAGGAGTATCTGTGCGAAGTGAGGAGTTGCTCTCTGTCATTCCTGAGGTCATAACTATGGCTAACAATGAGTCTATTACTGCGATTCCCTCGTCTGAAGAAATAAAGAAGGTTGTTTTTTATTTAGATCCCAATAGCGCTCCAGGTCCTAATGGATTTCCCGGTGCTTTCTTCAGAACATGCTGGGACATTATTGGGTTGGAGGTCTGCAATGCTATAATTTTTTTTTTTTGTGGAAGGTATTGTTACCAAATGTGTGAATTCTAATTTTCTTTCCCTTATTCCAAAGGTGGAAAATGCTTGCAAGGTGGGTCAATTTAGACCGATTAGCTTAGGGAATTTCTTTTTCAAGCTCATTCCCAAAATAATGGCTTCTCGCTTAGTGACCCTTCTTCCTCGCCTTATTCCAAAAGAACAGGGAGTCTTTCAAAAAGGAAAATGTCATTTTTTCTAATATTGGGGTAGCATCAGGGCTCACAAACATGATGTTTGAAAAATGTTTTGATGGGTGTATTGGGTTGAAGCTTGATGTGCAAAAAGCTGTGGAATGGAACTTCCTTTTTAATGTGTTGCAAAAATTTGGTTTTTCCCAAATTTGGATCGGATGGATTGGTTCCATTTTGGAATCTTCCTGTTTATCTATTTTGATTAATGAATGACCAGTGGGTTTTTCTTGATTTGAAAGAGGTCTTCATCAAGGTGACCCTCCCTCCCTGTGCTCTTTATACTAGCGGAGAGGCTTTATGTCGAGGTCTGTCTGATCTTAAAGTAAAGGTTATGGTGAAGTGCATTCCAGGTCCCAGAGGCACTTTGTAATACCCCTCCCTATTTCCAATTTAAATGGGTTTTTTGTTTTCTTTTGCAAAAATCTTATGTGATTCAGCTTAGGGACCTAATCCAAACCATTATGTAATACCCCTCCCTATTTCCAATTTACATGTTTGTGATGGTAATATATATATATATATAATAGTTTTATATGTAATTATAGATATCAATGTCATTAATGGGAACAAACAAGATAGTAGTTGGAATGGTTTGAAAATAGGACAGAAAAAGACAAAGGGGAGTTAAAGATGAGAGACTTTTTGGGATGGGATGACATGTATGTATGACATTGTACAAAAGGAAGTAATATAATATATAAATATTAATTTCATTGAACAAAAGGGGGGAAGGCTTGTCTATTGTCGGTGGAGAAGAAAAGGAGAGGAAGTGTGAGATAAAGTTGGGTGGGACCTACCAATCCTTTCACCATTAACTCACCTTCCTCATTTGTTAGCTAAGAGACAAAGAAGAAAATCAAGAAAAGAAGAAGATAAGAGAAGAGTAAGGGGGAGGAATGCTCACGTACTAAGGGAGAGAGATATGGGCATGAGAAAGGGATAGGTGGAGAGAGAAAGGGAAAGGGATAGTAGAGGTTTGTTTGTAAAGGGAGGGTGTGCATACAAATCTTTCAATAAGAAAGAAAGGAAAGAAAAGAGGGGAAAGGAAAGAAGAGAGTTAAGAGGGAGATGGACTATTGGGGTGGCTATGATTTTCTCAAATTCAGGTAAAGAAAGTGGAGGAAAGGAGGAGGAGAGAAGGACTCCAACGATTATGGTGGAGGAAAAGCTTCTCAATTGAAACTTGAGAAAAGAAAGAGGAAGTGGAGGTGAGGCTTTTAGCTTTTCAAACCTTAGTTCTTCCATGGTTACATGAGTTTTAAAAGAGAGAGAGAGAGAGAGAGAGAGAGAGAGAGAGAGAGAGAGAGAGAGAGAGCTGCTGTCAAGGCCAAGTTGCAGCCCAGCCTCACCGCTTGCTACTGTCCAGCTGAGGTTTTGGCTTCTCCTCCCCTATTTTGGTATTTTTAAATCAACTTTATTTAGTATAATTATGAAAAAGATTGGAAGCAACTATTGTCACACCCCGTTCACACTGAACCGGAGCGGTGACCGAGTTAACACCGGTTAACCCAAACCTGCCAGGATCACCAGATACTGTATTCCACCACAGCATATGCACACTAACATAAGTTCATCAGATCAGCGGAAGACTAAGTTTTACCTGTGAAAAAAAATCCCATATACTTGATACCCGAATTGTGATACAATAATTATATACATGTGGGGCCGAAGGCATGATAATTACACAATAAAAGTACAATTCATATATCAAGTATATACAGGAAATCATCAAAACAATCCGAGTGCACAGCTCGGCTCGGTTTCAAGGCTGGAGCTCAGCTCGGCATCAAGGGTTGAACCCAGCTCGGCATCACATAGAAGAGCTCAGCTCGGCCTCAAAAGTGGAGCTCAGCACGGCCTCAAAGGTGGAGCTCAGCTCGGCCTCAGAACTGCTGTCCCGCAGCATAGCTCTCGCACGAGCAGTCAGCGCCGTGCTCTAACTCCTCAGGGGTCCACCAGTCCTCTTCAGGAAACTCGACTGTGGGACCCACCCCATGCTCCTCAGATGTATGACCTGTAAAATCATCTAAAAAGGGGTGTACACGTGGGATGAGCTCACTAGCTCAGTAAGTAGAAAGATGGACCACACCGCAGTCCACACATCACAACACATCATATGCACTACATGCCATGTTATACATTTTAGATCACATCCACCTAAGCAACATTACTAAGTCCTTGGTTTTA